>NC_069500.1:1334248677-1334548677 GCF_027579735.1 Bombina bombina | reverse complement strand
ACTCCAAAAAAAAGGAGAATTAATAAATGAACAGGCTTGATACAAACCAAAAAGCCTGAACAAAAGAGTGAATATCAGGAAGTTTAAACAATCTTTCTAGGAAATAAAACAGAAAGATCAGATTTTTGTCCCTTCAAAAAAAGTTGAAGACAAACTTATCCAAACCAACCTGAAGAAACTGAAAAATCCTAGGAATTCTAAAAGAATGCCAAGAGAATTTATGAGAAGAACACTATAAAATATAGGTTTTTCAAATCTGATAATACATGTTCCTTAAAAAAGACTTATCAGCCTGAAACATAGCGATATAAACTGAGTCAGAGAAACTTCTTAGACTAAACACTAATCAATTTCCATATCCCCAAATTAGAAATTTGAGATCCTGATGGAAAAATAGCCCCTAAAACAAGAGGGCTGGCCAAAGAGAAAGCAGCCAAGGATGGCAACTGGACATCCGAACAATATCCACATACCAAACCTGTGAGGCCATGCTGATGCTATCATAAACACATGGCACTGTTCCAATATAATCTTGGAAATCACCTTTGAAAGAAAAAACAGAGGCGGGAAGATGTAGTCAGGTTGCAAAACCAAGACACTGCTAATGCATCCACCATCTTCACCTGAGGATCCCTGGACCTGAAAAGGTACCTGGGAAATGGAGAAGACACATCTGTATAGAGACACCACTCTCCCGGATGTAAAGACTGACGGCTGAGATAATCCACCTTTGAAATGTCTAAAATCGTAGAAAATAGACAGGAGATGAATTCCATCTAAGAACTTATTCAAAATACTTCTTAATTGCTAAGGAACTACGAGTCCCTATTGTTGATTGACAAATGCCACAGTTGTGATATTTTCTGTCTGAAAGCAGAAAACGAAAAAGTTCTCTCCTAAAAAGAGGCCAAGCCTGAAAGAGCTCTGAAAAATAGCACATAGTTCTAAAATATCGATTGGAAACCTCGCCTCTTGAAGTTTCCAAACCCCTTGTGCTGTCAAAAGACCCTCAGACAGCTCCCCAACCTGTAAGACCTGCATCCATTAAGAATACAGTCCAGGAAGGAGAAACAAAAGGAGGCCCCCTGAATAAAATGATGATAGACTAATCACCAAAACAGAGAGAGTAGAGTGTTAGGATTTAAAAATATCAACTGTGATATCTAAAAACAAACCCTGTACTATTGATTCAGTTAAAAAAGCAAAAAGAGATTTCAGAGAAAAACTAGCAAAGGGAACCACGCCCGATGCTTTCATGCACATAGCCACTGAAAGAAATGTTCTAGACTGTAAGTTAGACAGGCTAACGCCACTTACAATTGACTTATGTCCGATAAAGACAAAGACATGAACACACAATCCATCTAGAAACCCAAAAATAAGTGACGCTTGTCTGAGAAATCACAAAACTCTTAGGTAAATTAAATCCTCTAACCATGTCTTGAAGAAACAAAACTTAGTAAATTCATGAAGGATTCCACAAAAAGAAAAGTCCATATATTTGAATACTGCTCTTTCATATGTACTGTATGTATTGGGTACATGTAAAGCGCGTCTAATCACCCATAAGGGACTGAAGATGCTGCTCATTTAATCGACCTCGGAAGGATGAAAGGCTGAATGGGCCTCACCGGAAATCGAACCTGCAACCCTAAGGTTGCTACAGAGCTTAGCCACAGTGTATTAGCATGCTGAGCTATCTGTTTGGCTTTAATAAAAGAAATTTTTAAGCTCATACCAAGATACCATCCAAATAAGGAAGCACCACAATACCCTACTGTCTGAAAGAAGGGCACCAAGAACTTTTAAAAAGATTCATAAAGCTGTCACTTAACCAAATGGAAAAGCGATAAATTGGTAAAGCTTAAAAAAAAATCTCAGAATCCACAAGTGGTCTGAATAAAATAAAATATGAGGATAAACATCCTAAAAAATGGAATGGACATGAAATGACCTTAAGAGAAAGGTTTAATAGTCCTTATAATCGCCTACTTAAAAGTTGAGACTCTAACAAAACAATATAAAAGTCTTCAGATCCAAGAATGGACTGAATAAACCTTTCTTCTTAGGGACAAAGAATATAATTGAAAAGAAACCCAAAGCCTGTTCCTGCAAAAAGAACGGGCATAATTACTCCTGAAAAAAATTGAGAGTGTACTAAGAAAGAAATATTCTTCCCATAGGAGGTCTCATTCTAAAAATCTATTCAAACCCTAAGAATAACATACAATTTGGACTGAATTCATCCAAAAACAAATGAATCTGCCTCCCACCAGAAGGACTCTTTTGAGAACTGCACCTTCATGCAGTCTAATAACTAGTAATTATATAGCGTTCTTCTCCCAGAAGGATAGAAAAAAAATGCTTCTTCAGTGCTTACACTCGGAATTAACCAAATTAGCAGCTAAAAAAAACGTAGTTATTATTACCCAAATAAAAGGTACACAATAAATTGACTTCAAAGGCCTGTATTAACCCTGCCGGGAAATGAATCTATGACCTTTGGATCTAGAACAAGCGTTTGTAGTCATGATATTCACCAACTGATCTACATCACCGGCTAAAAGTGGGGCAGAAAAAAAACTCTAAACCTCCAGAAATAGTGGAGATAATAGAAATCAAATAAATTATTATCCTAACAAGAGAGAGATAACAAAATATATTTGAAATCATAATAATAGATATAGTAAACATAATTAAATGAATACATCTAAAGTAAATAAACAGAGTTATATACTTGAGAATCTGAAACTGTTTATGCTAACTGTTCAACAAAGGCTGAGAAAACAGTAATACCAGCCACAGATAAAGCTGAGCTAAAAATATAAACAGTACATGATGAATATGCTCTACTAAGGTTATATTCAAATTCTAAAAAAAACTTAAAACAAGTACCAATTTCCATAGAAATAGTAGTACAGTCCCAAGAGGGAATCAGAATAACCATTCTCTAGAATATAATACAGATAGTATATTGAATAGGAAAAAATAGAATAGAAGATGCCATCTGGATGAAGACTTCTACCCGCCTGGAGGACGACTTCTTGCCGCTTGGATGAAGACTTCTCCCGGCTTCATTGAGGACTTCTTGCCACTTGGATGAAGACTTCTCCCGGCTTCGTTGAGGATGGATGTCCAGTCTTCAAAAATTGTAAGTGGATCTTCGGGGGTTAGTGTTAGGTTTTTTTAAGGGTTTATTGGGTGGGTTTTATTTTTAGATTAGGGACTTTGGGTAATGTAAAAGACCTAAATGCCCTTTTAATGGCAATGCCCATCCAAATGCTCTTTTCAGGGCAATGGGGAGCTAAGACTTTTTAGATAGGATTTTATTTGGGGGCTTGGTTTATGGGTGGTGGGTTTTACTGTTGGGGGGATGTTTGTATTTTTTTTAACAGGTAAAAGAGCTGATTTCTTTGGAGCAATGCCCTGCAAAAGGCCCTTTAAGGGCTATTGGAAGTTTAGTTTAGGCTAGGTTTTTTTTATTTTGGGGGGGCTTTTTATTTGGATAGGGCTATTAGATTAGGTGTAATTAGTTTAAATATTTTATCATTTCTTTTTTATTTTGTGTAATTTAGTGTCTATATTTTTTTTGTAATTTAGTTAATTGTATTTAATTAACGTAATTTATTTAATTTTAGTGTAATGTTAGATGTTAGTGTGAGGCAGGTTAGGTTTTATTTTACAGATAAATTTGTATTTATTTTAACTAGATAGTTAGTAAATAGTTAATAACTATTTACTAACTAGTCTACCTAGTTAAAATAAATACAAACTTAGCTGTGAAATAAAAATAAAACCTAAGCAAGCTACAATGTAACTATTAGTTATATTGTAGCAAGCTTAGGGTTTATTTTATAGGTACTGTAAGTATTTAGTTTTAAATAGGAATTATTTAGTTAATGATAGTAATTTTTATTTAGATTTATTTTAATTATATTAAAGTTAGGGGTGTTAGGGTTAGGGTTAGACTTAGGTTTAGGGGTTAATATATTTATTTAGTGTTAGTGATGTGGGAGGCCAGAGGTTTAGGGGTTAATAACTTTAGTATAGTGGCGGCGGCAACGTTGGGGGCGGCAGATTAAGGTTTAATAAGTGTAGGTAGGTGGTAGTGATGTCTGGGGCGGCAGAATAGGGGTTAATAAATGTAATGTAGGTGTCGGTGATGTCGGGGGCAGAAGATTAGAGGTGTAAAACCAGCTCAAAGCAGCGCTGGTATTTGTGTGCGGTATGGAGCTCAACGCTGCCATATTGCCTGCTAACGCCGGGTTTTTGCAAACCTGTAGTAGCAGCTCTATTAAAGGTGAGCGGTGGAAATAACTTGCAAGTTATTACTGAGCCGCTCATAATGCAAAACTCATAATCTGGCCGATAGTTAATAGGAGGACTAGACTCCTAAAAGCTATAAACAGAAACATTTCCTTAACAAAGGACAAAAAATATTCAAATTAAAAATAAGCAGAATTTTTTAACAAACTGTCTGATACAGGATCCTTTGAGCCAAAGAAACCTTCATCAGTAGAATAAACTTAAGTATGCTGTCGGTGAGAACAAAATTAATTAGAACTTGGCAATTTTGAAAAGACCTGGTAAGTTTACTTAAAGGCATAATAGCAGTCATAACCTTTTATGATATAAGCAATAACATGTGATGTTTGCAGATGAAATCAAGTACATGAACTGAATATGTGAACAACAGTAAATGTTATTGTACATGTAGAAACATTGCTAGCATAAAACATAATAAATAAATGCCATATAATTGAGCTGAAGAAATAAAAACAGCTTAAAAAATAAAAAGAACACACTTATCTTTGTAGAATTGTATTCCAGGGCATCATAGTTTCTACAGTAACATCAGAGTCAGGATGAGAATGAGATATCTCGCAAAATGTGACAGAAAAAGAAAAATGTCCACAATGTAACTTTAATTTTAGTAGAGAAAAACAAAAGCAGGCATAATAGCTTTCAAAGTTCATGAAAACAGAGAGCAATAGAGGGAGAGGGGAAAATAACTAAAAACAGAATTTATGCTTACCTGATAAATTACTTTCTCCAACGGTGTGTCCGGTCCACGGCGTCATCCTTACTTGTGGGATATTCTCTTCCCCAACAGGAAATGGCAAAGAGTCCCAGCAAAGCTGGTCACATGATCCCTCCTAGGCTCCGCCCACCCCAGTCATTCGACCGACGGACAGGAGGAAATATATATAGGAGAAACCATATGATACCGTGGTGACTGTAGTTAGAGAAAATAATTCATCAGACCTGATTAAAAAAACCAGGGCGGGCCGTGGACCGGACACACCGTTGGAGAAAGTAATTTATCAGGTAAGCATGAATTCTGTTTTCTCCAACATTGGTGTGTCCGGTCCACGGCGTCATCCTTACTTGTGGGAACCAATACCAAAGCTTTAGGACACGGATGAAGGGAGGGAGCAAATCAGGTCACCTAAACGGAAGGCACCACAGCTTGCAAAACCTTTCTCCCAAAAATAGCCTCCGAAGAAGCAAAAGTATCAAATTTGTAAAATTTGGCAAAAGTGTGCAGTGAAGACCAAGTCTCTGCCTTACATATCTGGTCAACAGAAGCCTCGATCTTGAAGGCCCATGTGGAAGCCACAGCCCTAGTGGAGTGAGCTGTGATTCTTTCAGGAGGCTGCCGTCCGGCAGTCTCATAAGCCAATCGGATAATGCTTTTAAGCCAAAAGGAAAGAGAGGTAGAAGTCGCTTTTTGACCTCTCCTTTTACCAGAATAAACAACAAACAAGGAAGATGTTTGTCTGAAATCTTTAGTAGCCTCTAAATAGAACTTTAGAGCACGGACAACGTCCAAATTGTGTAACAAACGTTCCTTCTTTGAAACTGGATTCGGACACAAAGAAGGTACAACTATCTCCTGGTTAATATTTTTGTTAGAAACAACTTTAGGAAGAAAACCAGGCTTAGTACGCAAAACCACCTTATCTGCATGGAACACCAGATAAGGAGGAGAACACTGCAGAGCAGATAACTCTGAAACTCTTCTAGCAGAAGAAATTGCAACCAAAAACAAAACTTTCCAAGATAGTAACTTAATATCTATGGAATGTAAGGGTTCAAACAGAACCCCTTGAAGAACTGAAAGAACTAGATTTAGACTCCAGGGAGGAGTCAAAGGTCTGTAAACAGGCTTGATCCTAACCAGAGCCTGAACAAATGCTTGAACATCTGGCACAGCTGCCAGTCTTTTGTGTAGTAAGACAGATAAAGCAGAGATCTGTCCCTTTAGAGAACTTGCAGATAATCCTTTCTCCAAACCTTCTTGAAGAAAGGAGAGAATCTTAGGAATTTTTATCTTATTCCATGGGAATCCTTTGGATTCACACCAACAGATATATTTTTTCCATAGTTACAGGTTTTCTGGCCTGAACCAGAGTATCTATCACCGAATCTGAAAACCCACGCTTTGATAGAATCAAGCGTTCAATCTCCAAGCCGTCAGTTGGAGGGAGACCAGATTTGGGTGTTCGAATGGACCTTGAACAAGAAGGTCCTGTCTCAAAGGTAGCTTCCATGGTGGAGCCGATGACATATTCACCAGGTCTGCATACCAAGTCCTGCGTGGCCACGCAGGAGCTATCAAGATCACCGAGGCCCTCTCCTGATTGATCCTGGCTACCAGCCTGGGAATGAGAGGAAAAGGTGGGAATACGTAAGCTAGGTTGAAAGTCCAAGGAGCTACTAGTGCATCTACTAGAGTCGCCTTGGGATCCCTGGATCTGGACCCGTAGCAAGGAACCTTGAAGTTCTGACGAGACGCCATCAGATCCATGTCTGGAATGCCCCATAACTGAGTTATTTGGGCAAAGATTTCCGGATGGAGTTCCCACTCCCCCGGATGAAATGTCTGACGACTCAGAAAATCCGCTTCCCAATTTTCCACTCCTGGGATGTGGATCGCAGACAAGTGGCAGGAGTGATCCTCCGCCCATTGAATTATTTTGGTCACTTCTTTCATCGCCAGGGAACTCTTTGTTCCCCCTTGATGATTGATATAAGCAACAGTCGTCATGTTGTCTGATTGGAACCTTATGAATTTGGCCTTTGCTAGTTGAGGCCAAGCTCTGAGAGCATTGAATATCGCTCTCAGTTCCAGAATGTTTATCGGGAGAAGAGACTCTTCCCGAGACCATAGACCCTGAGCTTTCAGGGATTCCCAGACCGCACCCCAGCCCACTAGACTGGCGTCGGTCGTGACAATGACCCACTCCGGCCTGCGGAAGCTCATTCCCTGGGACAGATGGTCCAGGGTCAGCCACCAACGGAGTGAATCTCTGGTCTTTTGATCTACTTGAATCATTGGAGACAAGTCTGTATAATTCCCATTCCACTGTTTGAGCATGCACAGTTGTAATGGTCTTAGATGAATTCGTGCAAAAGGAACTATGTCCATTGTTGCAACCATCAATCCTATTACTTCCATGCACTGCGCTATGGAAGGACGAGGAACAGAATGAAGCACTTGACAAGAGCTTAGAAGTTTTGATTTTCTGACCTCTGTCAGAAAAATCCTCATTTCTAAGGAATCTATTATTGTTCCCAAGAAGGGAACTCTTGTTGACGGGGACAGAGAACTCTTTTCTTTGTTCACCTTCCATCCGTGAGAAGTGAGAAAGGCTAGAACGATGTCCGTATGAGCCTTTGCCTTTGACAGGGACGACGCTTGTATTAGAATGTCGTCCAAGTAAGGTACTACTGCAATGCCCCTTGGTCTTAGAACCGCTAGAAGGGACCCTAGCACCTTTGTGAAAATCCTTGGAGCAGTGGCTAATCCGAATGGAAGAGCCACAAACTGGTAATGTTTGTCCAGAAAAGCGAACCTTAGGAACTGATGATGTTCCTTGTGGATAGGGATATGTAGGTACGCATCCTTTAGATCCACGGTAGTCATAAATTGACTTTCCTGGATGGTGGGTAGAATCGTTCGAATAGTTTCCATTTTGAACGATGGTACCCTGAGAAATTTGTTTAGGATCTTCAAATCCAAAATTGGTCTGAACGTTCCCTCTTTTTTGGGAACTACGAACAGATTGGAATAAAATCCCATTCCTTGTTCCTTTATTGGAACTGGGTGTATCACTCCCATCTTTAACAGGTCTTCTACACAATGTAAGAATGCCTGTCTCTTTATTTGGTTTGAGGATAAGTGAGACTTGTGGAACCTTCCCCTTGGGGGTAGTTCCTTGAATTCCAGGAGATAACCTTGAGAAACTATTTCTAGCGTCCAAGGATCCTGAACATCTCTTGCCCAAGCCTGAGCAAAGAGAGAGAGTCTGCCCCCCACCAGATCCGGTCCCGGATCGGGGGCTACTCCTTCATGCTGTCTTGTTAGCAGTGGCAGGCTTCTTGGCCTGCTTACCCTTGTTCCAGCCTTGCATTGGTTTCCAGGCTGGTTTGGGTTGTGAGGCATTACCCTCTTGCTTAGAGGATGCAGAATTAGAGGCTGGTCCATTTCTGCGAAAGGGACGAAAATTAGGCTTATTTTTAGCCTTAAAAGACCTATCCTATCCCCAGTGATGTCTGAAATAATCTCTTTCAAATCAGGTCCAAATAAAGTTTTACCTTTGAAAGGAATGTTAAGTAATTTTGTCTTGGATGACACATCCGCTGACCAAGACTTTAGCCAAAGCGCTCTGCGCGCCACAATAGCAAACCCTGAATTTTTCGCCGCTAATTTTGCTAATTGCAAAGCGGCATCTAAAATAAAAGAGTTAGCCAATTTAAGTGCGTGAACTCTGTCCATAACCTCCTCATATGGAGTTTCTCTACTGAGCGACTTTTCTAGTTCCTCGAACCAGAACCACGCTGCCGTAGTGACAGGAACAATGCATGAAATTGGTTGTAGAAGGTAGCCTTGCTGTACAAAAATCTTTTTAAGCAAACCTTCCAATTTTTTATCCATAGGATCTTTGAAAGCACAACTATCTTCGATAGGAATAGTAGTGCGTTTGTTTAGAGTAGAAACTGCCCCCTCGACCTTGGGGACTGTCTGCCATAAGTCCTTTCTGGGGTCGACCATATGAAATAATTTCTTAAATATAGGGGGAGGAACAAAAGGTATGCCGGGCTTTTCCCACTCTTTATTTACTATGTCCGCCACCCGAGCGTCGGGGGGCACCGGAACCTCTAGGAACCTGTCCATCTTGCATAATTTCTCTGGAATGACCAAATTGTCACAATCATCCAGAGTAGATAACACCTCCTTAAGCAGTGCGCGGAGATGTTCTAATTTAAATTTAAATGTCACAACATCAGGTTCAGCTTGATGAGAAATTTTTCCTGAATCTGAAATCTCTCCCTCAGACAAAACCTCCCTCATGGCCCCTTCAGATTGGTGTGAGGGTATGACAGAACAATTATCATCAGCGTCCTCTTGCTCTTCAGTGTTTAAAACAGAGCAATCGCGCTTTCTCTGATAAGTAGGCATTTTGGATAAAAGATTTGCTATGGAGTTATCCATTACAGCCGTTAATTGTTGCATGGTAATAAGTATTGGCGCACTAGATGTACTAGGGGCCTCCTGCATGGGCAAAACTGGTGTAGACACAGTAGGAGATGATGTAGTATCATGTTTACTCCCCTCATTTGAGGAATCATCTTGGGCAATATCATTATTTGTGGCAGTACTGTCCTTACTTTGTGTGGACGCTATGGCACAATTATCACATAAATTTAAATGGGGAGACACATTGGCTTTCATACATATAGAACATAGCTTATCTGAAGGTACAGACATGTTAAACAGGTTTAAACTTGTCAACAATGCACAAAAAACGTTTTAAAATAAAACCGTTACTGTCACTTTAAATTTCAAACAGAAAACACTTTATTACTGAATATGTGAAAAAGTATGAAGGAATTGTTCAAAAATTACCAAATTTTCACCACAGTGTCTTAAAGCCTTAAAAGTATTGCACACCAAATTTCAGAGCTTTAACCCTTAAAATAATAATTTAACCCCTATACAGTCCCAGATACAGTCTTTGCTAAGACCCAACCAAGCCCTGAGGGGAATACGATACCAAATGACGCCTTCTAAAAGCTTTTTCAGAGATTCTTAGATCCTCACACATGCATCTGCATGACCTGCTCTCATTAATGGCGCGAAAATGAGGCTCAGTCTATGACTAGAAAGGCCCCCTGACTGAAAAAGGTGTCCAATACAGTGCCTGCCGTTTTATAAACGTTCCCCAAGATTATAAATGTCAATTGTTAGCCTAAATTTGAATAATATGCACAAATAAAGCAATCGATTTAGCCCATAAAAATGTCTACCAGTTTTTTAGCCCATAATAAGCCCTTTATTCTGTTTGTTTTTGACTAAGAAAATGGCTTACCGGTCCCCATGAGGGGAAATGACAGCCTTCCAGCATTACACAGTCTTGTTAGAAATATGGCTAGTCATACCTTAAGCAGAAAAGTCTGCTAACTGTTTCCCCCAACTGAAGTTACTTCATCTCAACAGTCCTATGTGGAAACAGCAATCGATTTTAGTTACTGTCTGCTAAAATCATCTTCCTCTTACAAACAGAAATCTTCATCCTTTTCTGTTTCAGAGTAAATAGTACATACCAGCACTATTTTAAAATAACAAACACTTGATAGAAGAATAAAAACTACATTTAAACACCAAAAAAACTCTTAACCATCTCCGTGGAGATGTTGCCTGTGCAACGGCAAAGAGAATGACTGGGGTGGGCGGAGCCTATGAGGGATCATGTGACCAGCTTTGCTGGGACTCTTTGCCATTTCCTGTTGGGGAAGAGAATATCCCACAAGTAAGGATGACGCCGTGGACCGGACACACCAATGTTGGAGAAAATGTGTCACCAAGAATGACGCATTACACAAAAAGAAGTTAAATTTGACTAAATTTGCACCATCAAAGGCGCAACTTCGCACCAAAAAACTTTTGCACCAAGAATGACGCAATAAAAAATAGCATTTTACACCCTCGCGAGCCTAGATTTGCCCGCGAAAAAATGAATGTCAAAATAGAAAAAGACTGAACCCCAGGTAAGAAAAAAGTTTAAATAAACTTCCCAACATGATTCCTATACTGAAACTGTTTAGACTGCAAAAGGGAAATAGACATAGACCTGACTCATGGCAAATATAAGTAAAATACATATATTTAAAACTTTATATTAATACATAAAAGCGCCAAACCATAGCTGAGAGTGTCTTAAATAAAGATACATACTTACCGAAAGACACCCATCCACATATAGCAGATAGCCAAACCAGTACTGAAAACTATGAGCAGAGGTAATGGTATATAAGAGTATATTGTCGATCTGAAAAAGGAGGTAGGAGATGAATCCCTACAACCGATAACAGAGAACCCTTGAAAAGATTTCCCTCGAGGGAAACCATAAAATCAATAGGCGATAGTCTCTTCAAATCCCTCTGACAAACACTGTACTCTGGGCTTCAGAATGCTTAGAAGCTCTTATCATAGAAGAAATCATAAAAATCAAGCACAAACTTACTTCGCCACCTCCATAGGAGGCAAAGTTTGTAAAACTGAATTGTGGGTGTGGTGAGGGGTGTATTTATAAGCAATTGAGGTTTGGGAAACTTTGCCCCCTTCTGGTAGGAATGTATATCCCATATGTCACTAGCTCATGGACTCTTGCCAATTACATGAAAGAAAGTTATTTTTTACTTTTAACCTTCTATCCATTGGCAGCTGGAATTTGTCAATACTGTGATTTTTTGTCTGCCAGCTATATACCCAAGTCAGACATCTGGCATATACATTCTCCGGCACCCCCTGCAGCCCTCTTTATGCCAGCTATATTCCCAAGTGAGATATCTGGCATATACATTCTCCGGCACCCCTTGCAGCCCTCTTTATGCCAGCTATATAGCCAAGTCAGACATCTAGCATATACATTCTCTGGCACCCCCTGCAGCCCTCTTTATGCCAGCTATATACCCAAGTCAGACATCTGGCATATACCCAAGTCAGACATCTGGCATATACATTCTCCAGCACCCTATGCAGCCCTCTTTTTACCAGCTGTATACACAAGTCAGACATCTGACATAAACATTCTCCGGTACCCCCTGCAGCCCCCTTTATGCCAGCTATATACACGTCAGACATCTGACATATACATTCTCCAGCACCCCCTGCAGCCCTCTTTATACCAGCTATATACACAAGTCAGACATCTGACATATACATTCTCCGGCACCCCCTGCAGCCCTCTTTATGCCAGCTATATAGCCAAGTCAGACATCTAGCATATACATTCTCTGGCACCCCCTGCAGCCCTCTTTATGCCAGCTATATACCCAAGTCAGACATCTGGCATATACCCAAGTCAGACATCTGGCATATACATTCTCCAGTACCCTATGCAGCCCTCTTTATACCAGCTGTATACACAAGTCAGACATCTGACATAAACATTCTCCGGTACCCCCTGCAGCCCCCTTTATGCCAGCTATATACCCAAGTCAGACATCTGGCATATACATTCTCCAGCACCCCCTGCAGCCCTCTTTATGCCAGCTATATACACAAGTCAGACATCTGACATATACATTCTCCAGCACCCCCTGCAGCCCTCTTTATGCCAGCTATATAGCCAAGTCAGACATCTAGCATATACATTCTCTGGCACCCCCTGCAGCCCTCTTTATGCCAGCTATATACCCAAGTCAGACATCTGGCATATACCCAAGTCAGACATCTGGCATATACATTCTCCAGCACCCTATGCAGCCCTCTTTATACCAGCTGTATACACAAGTCAGACATCTGACATAAACATTCTCCGGTACCCCCTGCAGCCCCCTTTATGCCAGCTATATACCCAAGTCAGACATCTGGCATATACATTCTCCAGCACCCCCTGCAGCCCTCTTTATGCCAGCTATATACACAAGTCAGACATCTGACATATACATTCTCCAGCACCCCCTGCAGCCCTCTTTATGCCAGCTACAGTATATACCCAAGTGAGATATCTGGCATATACATTCTCCAGCACCCCCTGCAGCCCTCTTTATACCAGCTATATACCCAAGTGAGATATCCGGCATATACATTCTTCAGCACTCCTTGCAGCCCTCTTTATACCAGCTATATACCCAAGTCAGATATCTGGCATATACATTCTCCAGCACCCCCTGCAGCCCTCTTTATGCCAGCTATATACACAAGTCAGACATCTGACATACATTCTCCGGCAACCCCTGCAGCCCCCTTTATGCCAGCTATATACTTAAGTGAGACATATGAAATATACATTCTCTGGCACCCCCTGCAGCCCTCTTTATGCCAGCTATATACCCAAGTCAGACATCTGGCATATACCCAAGTCAGACATCTGGCATATACATTCTTCAGCACCCTCTGCAGCCCTCTTTATACCAGCTATATACACAAGTCAGACATCTGACATATACATTCTCCGGTACCCCCTCCAGCCCCCTTTATGCGAGCTATATACCCAAGTCAGACATCTGGCATATACATTCTCCAGCACCCCCTGCAGCCCTCTTTATGCCAGCTATATACCCAAGTCAGACATCTGGCATATACCCAAGTCAGACATCTGGCATATACATTCTCCAGCACCCTCTGCAGCCCTCTTTATACCAGCTATATACACAAGTCAGACATCTGACATATATATTCTCCGGTACCCCCTGCAGCCCCCTTTATGCCAGCTATATACACAAGTCAGACATCTGACATATACATTCTCCGGCACCCCCTGCAGCCCTCTTTATGCCAGCTACAGTATATACCCAAGTGAGATATCTGGCATGTACATTCTCCAGCACCCCCTGCAGCCCTCTTTATACCAGCTATATACCCAAGTGAGATATCCGGCATATACATTCTTCAGCACCCCCTGCAGCCCTGTTTATACCAGCTATATAGCCAAGTCAGATATCTGGCATATACATTCTCCAGCACGCCCTGCAGCCCTCTTTATACCAGCTATATACCCAAGTGAGATATCCGGCATATACATTCTTTAGCACCCCTGCAGCCCTCTTTATGCCAGCTATATACCCAAGGGAGATATCTGGCATATACATTCTCCGGCACCCCCTGCAGCCCTCTTTATACCAGCTATATACCCAAGTGAGATATCTGGCATATACATTCTCCAGCACCCCCTGCATCCCTCTTTATACCAGCTATATACCCAAGTGAGACATCTGGCATATACATTCTTCAGCACCCACTGCAGCCCTCTTTATGTCAGCTATATACCCAAGTTAGACATCTGGCATATACATTCTCCAGCACCCCCTGCATCCCTCTTTATACCAGCTATATACCCAAGTGAGATATCTGGCATATACAGTACATTCTCCAGCACCCCCTGCAACCCGCTTTATGCCAGCTATATACCCAAGTGAGATATCTGGAATATACATTCTCCAGCACCCCCTGCAGCCCTCTTTAAGCCAGCTATATACCCAAGTGAGATATCTGGCATATATAATCTCCAGCACCCCCTGCAGCCCTCTTTATGCCAGCTATATACCCAAGTGAGATATCTGGCATATACATTCTCCAGCACCCCCTGCAGCCCTCTTTATACCAGCTATATACCCAAGTGAGATATCTGGCATATACATTCTTCAGCACCCACTGCAGCCCTCTTTATGCCAGCTATATACCCAAGTGAGATATCTGGCATATACATTCTCCAGCACCCCCTGCAGCCCTCTTTATACCAGCTATATACACAAGTCAGACATCTGGCATATACATTCTCCAGCACCCCCTGCAGCCCTCTTTATGCCAGCTATATACACAAGTGCGATATCTGGCATATACATTCTCCAGCACCCCCTGCAGCCCTCTTTATGCCATCTATATACTCAAGTCAGACATCTGGCATATACATTCTCCAGCACCCCCTGCAGCCCTCTTTATACCAGATATATACCCAAGTCAGACATCTGGCATATACATTCTCCAGCACCCACTGCAGCCCTTTTTATGCCAGCTATATACCCAAGTGAGATATCTGATATATACATTCTCCAGCACCCCCTGCAGCCCTCTTTATGCCAGCTATATACCCAAGTGAGATATCTGATATATACATTCTCCAGCACCCCCTGCAGCCCTCTTTATGCCAGCTATATACCCAAGTGAGATATCTAATATATACATTCTCCAGCACCCCCTGCAGCCCTCTTTATGCCAGCTATATACCCAAGTCAGACATCTGGCATATACATTCTCCTGCAGATGTTTTGCAGATAAAACATCCTGACTTATTGCAGGGAACAGATTAGGACCCGATGGCTCTGCCTTGTCAGTTGCCCCATCATGGTTTAATTAATCCTATCCCATTACTAGCAGTAAAATACACATAGAAAAGCAATCTGCATTTTTTTCCATTACATCAAAAATTACAATAAAACCATAATTCACAACAGTCACAGAAATGAAAGCTTTTAAACATTGTGCCTGGACATGTTTTTAAATGTTCTTTTTATTGTACAATTTTCAGAAAATATGAGCTGTAATATCTGAATGTAATTCTAGAAAATATGAGTAATAGATTTTAAAAAAATGTTTACATATTTATGGTGCAACAAAAGATTCCAAGAGAACTAAGAAAAGAAAGTTGTTTAAAATTGCATGCTCTGTCTGAATCATGAAATAAAAAAAAAATTGTGTTTCATATCCCTTTAAATGATGATTACATTATATTAAAGTAAAAGATTTAAAGTCAAGTTCAGTAACATGAATTCCTGCAATGTGTTATGGAGTCTAGTAGCGTCATAAAATATAATCCAGAAGTAAAAGGTAAATAAGTAGGATGCAGATCATACAATATGAAGTACTAGATACATAAAAAAGGGATCCCATGTAATTATGTGCAGCTGCTTTATATACAGTTTCAGTGAGCAGACATATTTTTTATATGTGCGGGCATCATTCCTCTATAAAAGTTTATATACACAAGGAGAACTAATAAATCAGCTGCATACTGGTTTTTACATTTTACTGTTTTGTACTCTCCTGTAATTGTGAAAGCGCTATCAAAACACAAATAGCTTTTGCATGCTGATCCAGTTATTTAAAGCTTAACTGATGTATAGCTAATAAACTCTTACCAGTAAACTATTTTACTACATAAAAAAAGTTTTTTATAAAGATAAATTCAAATATATAGGGCTATATTGCAAGTGGCGTGTAAAAATATTGCTCCAGTGCATTCAATAGCACTTTTATATTTGTGTTCATATTACAAAACCAGTGTTTTTATCAAAAGCTTAGAGCGTGCTAACATTGACATGTTGGATAGTATGGGTGCGCTAAATCCCTAATATAATAGACTTCTAAGGAAGCACAGAGTAGAACCCTAGGGGCTAGATTCCATTTTTATTGCTCTTAAGCACTAGCTGTGTTCAAGGTAAATCAGTAGCGCACCCATGTTAGCGCTGGTGTTACAAGTTGAAAATAAAGCTTAAGAGTGAAAGACTCAGGTGCGCTAACAACGGGACCGTGCTAACTCCCTTTCCTCATAGACTTCTAAGGGGCGCCCTACAAAATCCTTTTCTTTTTATGACATGAAGGTGCTCTAGACCAAATGCGCTAAAGCAGAAGGTGCATTAGGAATACTTCAAATATCTATGTTCTTCACTTAGAAGGAAATTTTCTTTTTAAATATATATTTATATGTATATATTTGTATATATTTTTTGTAAAATATACAACTATAGATATATATATATATATATATACAGAAATATAGAAATATATATTTAAAAATAAAAATAATAATTTCTAAGTGAGAAACATAAGAATTTCAAGTATTTTTATTAACCCTTTAACACTGTTAGGATATTCCATGCCGTCCTAACCGCGCTGGGATTTAACGCCATTAGGACAGCATGGAACGTCCTACCTTACATGGCATCCTGCAGTCTCCTCCTTTCCGGAAATGAAAAATCAGACCTGGGGGTAGTGTTGCCACCTCGGCCATGTTTTCGTGGACACTTATGAGTTACGCATGCAGCAGGGTATGTAGGGGGGAACATGAATAGTGCTGTCCAGGATCACTATTTGTGTGCTGTCCAGAGGTGCAATTCATGTTCCCCTCTGCACACCCTGCAGCATGTGTAACTCATAAGTGTCCAGGAAAAAACATGCCAAGGTGGCAACCTTACATGGGGGCGTGCCGAGCAGCGTAGACAGTCCCCCATTATTATATATATATAGTGCTATATATATAGTGCATTTAGATAATTACTTACCACTTTACTGCAAATACAAGTCATACATTACATTTTTTTATAGTGCTCTGAGGCACAGTTGTCTAAAAACGCATTGCATGCCTGGGCATGTAAGTGCAAAGTAGGAATTTAGTTGGATTTTGTTTTCAAACCTCAATATATTGCCTGTAGACAAAAATATAATGTAAGAAAAGTTTCACCAGGGTCACCAGGCGTCCAATATTGCACTGGACAGTCCAGTATTTCAACCAACTTTCACTTAAAATGTATTATATAAAAAAAAAGAGCACTTCAATGTGTAATGTGGAAGCCCCATAGCCATCCAGGTCTTGCCTATTTACAAATAAAGCACCATAAAGAGGTGGCACTGCTCATGACCTGTATTATTGACTATGCACAGTGTTCATTTTCTAGTGATGGCCATATTTGTAAAGGTTTGAGGTTTTGGTGGCATATGTGCCGGAAGGCTGGAAGTAAGAGGACAGGTAAGAGATACAGACAGATACTACCATCTGCAATAAAATCACAGCTGTGTGTGTTATTTGCACTAGGGGGATAAAAAGAATAATCAGTGCCATATAATACTGGCATATAGAAGTTTAATATCTGCTCTGTGTGTTACTGGCACAACATGGTTGCTCTAATATTGCCACAAATGGGGGGATAATATAATTATGTTTTTATATGGTGGCAATGTCCACTAATTTAGTCCTTTAGGAACAAATTCTCACAGCTATGAAATCTCTTCTTAATAAACTTTAAATTAAAAAAAAAAATCTTTTGTCATAATTTTATTGAATGGTCAAATTCATCTACCTTGTATATCCAAAAAAATCCCAATTCCAGATCATGGTTAAACGTGCAAAGGGATTATAATGTTCTGGGTTAACTAACCCTGCACCAGTCACTTATTTGGCAAAGTAAGGGTTAACAGACCCTTTCCATCTTAACCAGTTTCTCACAGTCTAGGCACTCCAGGCATCAGGGCCGTTTTTAACACAGGGCAAAAGGGGCAGCTGCCCAGTATTTGTTGTGGGGCTCAAGAGTTCTAAAAAAAAAAAAATGTAAGAAAGAAATACAAATTTTTGGTTCATACCAGACTGCTGATGTCATGTGACATGGGGGGCACACACAGTCAGTCCTAATACTGTCACAGTCAAAAGTTCTGTGCTTATATTTATTTGTGAGACACTGTGCCAGACAGTGCTGGTGTCATGTGACATGCCAAGCTAGTGCCATGTGCTGTTTTAGATGTGCACTGTGCAGCACTGATTGCTAAGCCCTAACTCAGCATCCAGCCAATCCCTCTGCATCAGAAAAGGTCCTGCTGGGGTTACCACTGTTACCAGGTAACTGCTCTGGTGGTGGGGATTGTTCAGGGTAGGGCTGACTGTAGGCACATGCAGCAGAAAGCTGGAGCGGCAGGCAGGTGAGGATTTGAACATCTGTGCAGCTGCAGACACTGCTCTCTTGAATCTTGAAGATGTGTGACTTGTCTCACACTGTTTACCTGCAGCCTTGGATAGACAGCATCCAGTCTGCTTGTCCCCTTAGCCATGCTCTTTCTGCCGTGGCCCTTAGATCAACTAACTGAAGTTTGTTAGCGGAACAGTGCTTTATAGAAATGTGTCCGTGGGAAGAATAAGTGAGTGCACACATGTCCCTCCCCATACAGCATCGTCTAGTGCAGGGTGAGAGGGAACTTGTACCTAGCAGAGAAGTGACATGTGCTGCTGTGGCTGATGTATAGTGAGTGTCATGCTGATACTTCAGATATTAAGGTAAGGTTTATTTTTATAGATTTTTTTCTACCTGCCTCAGATTTTACAGCTTCCCATAGTAGTTCTGCTGTTCCAGTCAGTAAACTTATATTTGTCTGCATCTCCAACCGAGCTTCCTCCTCAGTCTTTACCTTGCTTTGCTCCTGTTGGCTGCCCTAAATATCTTTAACCAGCCCTTAATCTCTTATACCAGCTAACCTCACACAAGAATTACATTTAAAAGCATCAGCTTGATTGATTAGATGATCCATAGCTGATCTTGTTCTCCCCTAATGTCAGGATTCCCCCTTACAGGTCAGACACACCTCAGTATACTGCACAGTGCACACATACTTTGTATATTTAATATTGGCCCTAGTACAGATTACTAGAGCCTTTTCCACTTTCATTGGAAATAAAAAAATACCCCATCTAAATAAATTCTGTGAGATGCCATTTAGTTGTCATTTATTTAATGTGTTCTGTTTGTTATGCTAAGTGTGGTTATATTATTATGTATGCTGTAAAGTATGTGTGTGTAAGAGGGAATGTGTGTGTATGTAGTATTTGTATATGTACATGTATATGATTATATAAAGTGTGTACATACAGTACATTTGTGTGTGCTCTGTAGAGTGTGTTTCTGTGTACATGTATATGTATATGCTCTGTAGTGTGTTTTTGTGTGTATATGTATATGTGTATGCTCTGGAGAGTTTGTGTTTGTGTGTACATGTATATGTGTATGCTCTGGAGAGTGTGTGTTTGTGTGTACATGTGAATGTTCTGGAGAGTGTGTGTGTATGTGAATGCTCTGGAGAGTGTGTGTTTGTGTGCACATGGGTATGTGAATGCTCTGGAGAGTGTGTGTTTGTGTGTACATGTATATGTGAATGCTCTGGAGAGTGTGTGTTTGTGTGTACATGTGTATGTGAATGCTCTGGAGAGTGTGTGTTTGTGTGTGCATGTGAATGCTGTGGAGAGTGTGTATATGTATATATGTATGCTCTGGAGAGATTGTGTTTGTGTGTACATGTATATGTGTATGCTCTGGAGAGTGTGTGTTTGTGTGTACATGTGAATGTTCTGGAGAGTGTGTGTGTATGTGAATGCTCTGGAGAGTGTGTGTTTGTGTGCACATGGGTATGTGAATGCTCTGGAGAGTGTGTGTTTGTGTGTACATGTATATGTGAATGCTCTGGAGAGTGTGTGTTTGTGTGTACATGTGTATGTGAATGCTCTGGAGAGTGTGTGTTTGTGTGTGCATGTGAATGCTCTGGAGAGTGTGTGTTTGTGTGTACATGTATATGTGTATGCTCTGGAGAGTGTGTGTTTGTGTGTACATGTGTATGCTCTGGAGAGTGTGTGTTTGTGTGTACATGTATATGTGTATGCTCTGAAGAGTGTGTGTTTGTGCGTACATGTATATGTGTATGCTCTGGAGAATTTGTGTGTATGTGTATGCTCTGTAGTGTGTGTTTGTGTGTACATGTATATGTGTATGCTCTGGAGAGTGTGTGTACATGTGTATGTGTATGCTCTGTAGTGTGTGTTTGTGTGTACATGTATATGCGTATGCTCTGGAGAGTGTGTACTTGTGTGTACATGTATATGCTCTGGGGAGTGTGTGCTTGTGTGTACATGTGTATGTGTATGCTCTGGAGAGTGTGTGTTTGTGTGTACATGTGTATGCTCTGGAGAGTGTGTGTTTGTGTGTACATGTATATGTGTATGCTCTGGAGAGTGTGTACTTGTGTGTACATGTATATGCTCTGGAGAGTGTGTGTTTGTGTGTACATGTGTATGTGAATGCTCTGGAGAGTGTGTGTTTGTGTGTGCATGTGAATGCTCTGGAGAGTGTGTGTTTGTGTGTACATGTATATGTGTATGCTCTGGAGAGTGTGTGTTTGTGTGTACATGTGTATGCTCTGGAGAGTGTGTGTTTGTGTGTACATGTATATGTGTATGCTCTGAAGAGTGTGTGTTTGTGCGTACATGTATATGTGTATGCTCTGGAGAATTTGTGTGTATGTGTATGCTCTGTAGTGTGTGTTTGTGTGTACATGTATATGTGTATGCTCTGGAGAGTGTGTGTACATGTGTATGTGTATGCTCTGTAGTGTGTGTTTGTGTGTACATGTATATGCGTATGCTCTGGAGAGTGTGTACTTGTGTGTACATGTATATGCTCTGGGGAGTGTGTGCTTGTGTGTACATGTGTATGTGTATGCTCTGGAGAGTGTGTGTTTGTGTGTACATGTGTATGCTCTGGAGAGTGTGTGTTTGTGTGTACATGTATATGTGTATGCTCTGGAGAGTGTGTACTTGTGTGTACATGTATATGCTCTGGAGAGTGTGTGTTTGTGTGTACATGTGTATGTGTATGCTCTGGAGAGTGTGTGTTTGTGTGTACATGTATATGTTCTGGAGAGTGTGTGTTTGTGTGTACATGTGTATGTGTATGCTCTGGAGAGTGTGTATTTGTGTGTACATGTGTATGCTCTGGAGAGTGTGTGTTTGTGTGTATATGTGTATGCTCTGGAGAGTGTGTATTTATGTGTATGCTCTGGAGAGTGTGTACTTGTGTGTACATGTATATGCTCTGGAGAGTGTGTGTTTGTGTGTATGTGTATGCTCTGGAGAGTGTGTGTTTGTGTGTACATGTATATGTTCTGGAGAGTGTGTGTTTGTGTGTACATGTGTATGTGTATGCTCTGGAGAGTGTGTATTTGTGTGTACATGTGTATGCTCTGGAGAGTGTGTGTTTGTGTGTATATGTGTATGCTCTGGAGAGTGTGTATTTATGTGTATGCTCTGGAGAGTGTGTGTTTGTGTGTACATGTGTATGTGTATGCTCTGGAGAGTGTGTACTTGTGTGTACATGTATATGCTCTGGAGAGTGTGTGTTTGTGTGTATGTGTATGCTCTGGAGAGTGTGGGTTTTGCCCATGTCACATGACATCAGCAGTCTGGTATGAACCCACAACAAATACTAGGCCCTGGGCAGCTGCCTCTTTTGCCCTGTGTTAAAGATGGCCCTGTGTACATGTGAATGCTCTAGAGATTGTGTTTGTATATGTGTATGCTCTGGAGAATGTGTGTTTGTGTGTACATGTGTATTTGTATGCTCTGGAGAGTGAGTGTTTGTGTGTATATGTGAGTGTGTATTTGTGTGTACATGTGTATGTGTATGCTCTGTAGAGTGTGTGTTTGTGTGTACATGTACAGGGAGTGCAGAATTATTAGGCAAATGAGTATTTTGACCACATCATCCTCTTTATGCATGTTGTCTTACTCCAAGCTGTATATGCTCGAAAGCCTACTACCAATTAAGCATATTAGGTGATGTGCATCTCTGTAATGAGAAGGGGTGTGGTTTAATGACATCAACACCCTATATCAGGTGTGCATAATTATTAGGCAACTTCCTTTCCTTTGGCAAAATGGGTCAAAAGAAGGACTTGACAGGCTCAGAAAAGTGAAAATAGTGAGATATCTTGCAGAGGGATGCAGCACTCTTAAAATTGCAAAGCTTCTGAAGCGTGATCATCGAACAATCAAGCGTTTCATTCAAAATAGTCAACAGGGTCGCAAGAAGCGTGTGGAAAAACCAAGGCGCAAAATAACTGCCCATGAACTGAGAAAAGTCAAGCGTGCAGCTGCCAAGATGCCACTTGCCACCAGTTTGGCCATATTTCAGAGCTGCAACATCACTGGAGTGCCCAAAAGCACAAGGTGTGCAATACTCAGAGACATGGCCAAGGTAAGAAAGGCTGAAAGACGACCACCACTGAACAAGACACACAAGCTGAAACGTCAAGACTGGGCCAAGAAATATCTCAAGACTGATTTTTCTAAGGTTTTATGGACTGATGAAATGAGAGTGAGTCTTGATGGGCCAGATGGATGGGCCAGTGGCTGGATTGGTAAAGGGCAGAGAGCTCCAGTCCGACTCAGACGCCAGCAAGGTGGAGGTGGAGTACTGGTTTGGGCTGGTATCATCAAAGATGAGCTTGTGGGGCCTTTTCGGGTTGAGGATGGAGTCAAGCTCAACTCCCAGTCCTACTGCCAGTTTCTGGAAGACACCTTCTTCAAGCAGTGGTACAGGAAGAAGTCTGCATCCTTCAAGAAAAACATGATTTTCATGCAGGACAATGCTCCATCACACGCGTCCAAGTACTCCACAGCGTGGCTGGCAAGAAAGGGTATAAAAGAAGAAAATCTAATGACATGGCCTCCTTGTTCACCTGATCTGAACCCCATTGAGAACCTGTGGTCCATCATCAAATGTGAGATTTACAAGGAGGGAAAACAGTACACCTCTCTGAACAGTGTCTGGGAGGCTGTGGTTGCTGCTGCACGCAATGTTGATGGTGAACAGATCAAAACACTGACAGAATCCATGGATGGCAGGCTTTTGAGTGTCCTTGCAAAGAAAGGTGGCTATATTGGTCACTGATTTGTTTTTGTTTTGTTTTTGAATGTCAGAAATGTATATTTGTGAATGTTGAGATGTTATATTGGTTTCACTGGTAAAAATAAATAATTGAAATGGGTATATATTTGTTTTTTGTTAACTTGCCTAATAATTATGCACAGTAATAGTCACCTGCACACACAGATATCCCCCTAAAATAGCTATAACTAAAAACAAACTAAAAACTACTTCCAAAACTATTCAGCTTCGATATTAATTAGTTTTTTGGGTTCATTGAGAACATGGTTGTTGTTCAATAATAAAATTAATCCTCAAAAATACAACTTGCCTAATAATTCTGCACTCTCTGTATATGCTCTGGAGAGTGTGTGTTTGTGTGTATATGTATATGCTCTGTAGAGTGTGTGTTTGTGTGTACATGTGTATGCTCTGTAGAGTGTGTGTTTGTGTGTACATGTATATGCTCTGTAGAGTGTGTGTTTGTGTGTACATGTATATGTGTATGCTCTGTAGAGTGTGTGTTTGTGTGTACATGTATATGCTCTGTAGAGTGTGTGTTTGTGTGTACATGTACATACCCCCCAACTGTCCCTATTTTCGTAGGACAGTCCCGATTTTAGGGGTCTTTCCCCCTGTCTCGGGTTGCTAGCCATCTGTCCCGATTTGCCCCATGCATTAATTTTTTTTTTTTTTTTATTCTATTGGGCCCATACCCAGAATCAGCTGGCTTTGCTCTCACAGGGTTAGATACCTGTTAGATTCCATCTGGAAAAGGAATGGTGTGTGGGTTAAGCAGGAGTAAGAAGGCTGTATACCCTCTGACCACGGGTAATGGTGACCTCTCTAACCTACCTCTGGTAGTGATGATGTCTAACCCCTGGTGATAATACTAGCATGCCTTCAGTTTTATACAATGAGCAGTGCTAATACCAGGGTAACAAACAGTGGCAGCCGCAGACTGCCAACTAATGTGCTTGTCAACCCCAGGACCCCATACAATGAATTACAGATACCCATATATGATGTAGTGTGTGTGTCTATCTGTATCCATAACTGTGTGTGTGAATCTGTATGTATAAGTTTATGCTATGTAGTGTGTGTGTGTCTGCATGTATAAATGTAAGCTATGTAGTGTGTGTGTATCTGCATGTATAAGTGTATGCTATGTAGCGTGTGTGTGTCTGCATGTATAAGTGTATACTATGTAGTGTCTGTGTATCTGCCTGTATAAGTGTATGTTATGTAGTGTGTGTGTATCTGCATGTGTAAGTGTATGCTATGTAGTATGTGTGTAGAAAAACACCAATAAATTGTGTGTTCCGGTTTAGAGTTCCCCTCGGTTTCTTCTTACACGTATATAAAAGAATCCTCAAAACTGGGGAATGAATAATCCCAATGTAAGGGTGTGTGGGAAACAAACAGTTAATTTCAAGTAGTGTCCACAGTCTTAGGTGTCAGAATGATTTCCTGCTACGGTTGTCCGTATGTGCTTGGGGTTCAGGGATGATCAAATTGTGAATGCCATGGATGTCTTACCCTCCGTTGATCCGGTGGGATGCCTGGGCACGCTGCTGTACTTCCTCTCGGATGGGCAAAGAAAGCCCTCCCGGGCGGGTGCAGTATGCGTGTCCTTCTTGGCGTGTGCGATATCCGGCTTGTCTTCCTGTTGCGTCAACCCTGGCGTCGGTCGGCTTGAGTAGATGATCTCACTTGGAGAAGTAGAAAAGCAGGAAATGTAGACTGATTCCTAGTCGGGACTGCAGCTCGAGCAGCGGAATCAAAGTGGTAAACCCCACCGCTAGTATGCAAACAGGCAAAGAAAGAGGTACGCTTGCTCACTGTGGAATTGCTGGAAGTCATAAATTTATTTAAAGACCAAGTAGATACAGGTATACAGGGTCACAGTTAGGAACGCCTGACGCGTTTCGCGCATGCGTACATGCGCTTCATCGGAGGCTGATAGAGTGTACCAGTGTGAGCCTTTTAAACCTGGTTTTCACCAATCCTGAAGGGACTGAGGTCTAAACCAATCAGTGTTGCTTCAGTGAGTGTATAGCCTTTGTGATATAGACTCTTGTGTCTTCAGCTTGTTACTGAGGCTTATAGTATTAACTCTGCGGTAACACTGATAGGTACACATCAATGAATAAAATACTTAATATTATTAAACATTGTTGTAATATAACAAAAGTAAAAAATGAGGATTACTGAAAAAACTAGTAAATAATTATAAATAATTCTCATAATAAATACCTTAATAAATGGATAAAAACTAAATAAGAAATAAATGAGTAAAAATATTAATTAAAAAATAAAGAAATATGAAATTATAAAGGTGAAAGTAATAATAAGGATGAGAATGTGAGTAAAGAATAAAAAATAGAAAATAAAAATGTAACTTGTAAATGAAATTGAAAAATAAATAATCAATAAATAAATAAATGAATAGGTAAAAACTAATTTCCTACCATCAAAATAGAAGATATAGTTCTAAATGTCTATGCTAACTAATTGAATATAAGTGCACTTCATCTTGAAGGGGGAAATTAATTCTTTATATTTATTTTTTATTTTTCTTACCTACATGTATTATTCATGGTGTATTAAAAAAAGGCTGAAAAATTAGAAAATTCTTTTCTAAGGAAGACTAGAATCTAGATTTAAACAATGCTTGTAGTGGTCAATCATGTTAAGGAAACTATTAATCCAATTAATATTTGAGTAATGGATTATAAGATCTAAAAGTATCATAGACTATACTATACTCAGCTAATTTCTTATATGTGTGTTGAATGTATATAGACGTCTTAGCTAGAGTATGTATGTATATATGTTGATTATGTATTGCTAGAGAGACCACAAGGAGGGCTAATAGATAGAAGAGTCAGTTTTATTGTTGTTATTATTTATGTTTTTGTGTATATGTACTGAATAAGTTGAATAGATAGGGTCGTATTGATTATATGTATTCAAGTCTTTGAACTTGGTGTTAGAGATGTATCTAGTGTGTAGTTAGATCTAATGTTCCGAAGGATTTTTAACTTCAATCATATTTAGTTAGTTCTAGAGGGGTTAGAATATGTCCAAGTGGAGTGAATTACACGTATAAATCCACATCAAGTCTTCTGTTTATCCCGTTGGGATATCTAGTATTTAATTTCACTATCCAGAAGACTTCTCTTTTTAAGAGTTTGGCAGTTCTATCGCCCCCTCTGGCCTCTTTGACAACCCTCTCTATTCCTTGGAATGAGAAGTGGTCAGTACCTATTCCATGTTGCCGAAAGTGTTTGGCCACTGGGGTTCTAGCTTCTTTTTCAATGAGGGATAATAAATGCTCCCTAATGCGATCTTTTAACGGACGTGTAGTGATGCCTATGTATTGCTGGAAGCAGAGTTGACATGTAATAAGGTATATTACATACTGCAAAGTGCAGTCTATCCTTTGCTTGATCGTGTATGTTTCCTTAGTGTTACTAGAGGTGAAGGTGTGGGTTATGTTGGTAAACTCACAACTTTTGCAGGGTCTGTGGCCACATTTAAAGGATCCAGGACTGAGGCCCAGCCAGTTAGTTTGTGTTTGTGGTCTTTCTGAGAATTTTTTGTTTGTTAAGTCTCCTATTGATGGAGCTTTTTTAGCAACAAATTTAATGCCTTTAGATATTACTTGTTTCAATGTGTCATCACTCTTTAGTATTGTTAAATTATCCTTAATTACTTTACAGATTTTATAGTATTGCCTGCTAAATTGGGTAGAGAACACTATATTTTCCTCATTTTGTGTTTTGTCCTTTTTCTGGAATAACGTGTTCCTCTGTGTGCTTTCTACTTCTTTATTGATTAGATCAAGTTTTGATCTATTGTATCCCCTATTGACTAGCCTGTTGGTTAATTCTTTTGCTTCTTGCCTATAGGTATCTAAGTTGGAGCAATTTCTACGAAGTCGTAGAAATTGGCCATTTAGGTATGCCTTTTTTGAGGTGTGGGACATGGCATGAATCTGCCCTTAAAATTGTATTTTTTGAGGTGGGTTTTCTACATGTGGAAGTAAAATTTTTTAATTTGGATAAATTTGCACTGAGTTTTAGGTCTAGAAAGTCAATGGATTGGGTGTCACTTTTATGTGTGAAGACAAGATTTAATTGATTGTTGTTGATGTAGGTCATAAATTGTTCTATAGTGTATTCATTATCTGTCTTGTCCCAAATGATTATGAGGTCGTCAATAAAGCGACCGTATAGTTTAATATTGTTTTTAAATTGGAATTCAGTTGAAAAAATAAAACAAAATTCCATCCAACCCATATAAATATTGGCATAGGCCGGGGCAAATTTTGCCCCCATGGCCGTGCCTCGTTGCTGTAAATAATAAATTCCTTCATGTACAAAATAATTATGTTTTAGTAGAAATTCTGCAGTTTCTACTATGAATGTAATGAAGCCGATGTCATAATCTGTGTGTCTAAGTAACATCTCATGAAGCGCTATGAGGCCTGTCGTGTGAGGAATGCTTGAATAAAGAGCAGCCACATCAATTGTGAGCCAAGTGTATTCACAATTCCAGTTGACTGTATTAAGTTGCTGGATTAGATGGCCGCTATCTTTAATGTAGCCTGGTAATGATTGAACAATTGGTTGGAGTATGTGGTCAAGCCACCCACCAAGCCTTTCACATAGGGATCCTTGGCTTGCCACAATGGGTCTACCTGGTGGTCTAGTGAGGTTTTTATGAATTTTAGGGACAGTTCTAAAACTTGGTATGGTAGGGTCTTTTATCAGAAAAAATGACGCTAATTCTTCCGTTAGGTAGCCCAGTTCAATGCCTGTGTCTAAGTGACTCTTCAATTTGCTTACAAAATTTATGGTAGGATTAAATGTGAGTTTCATATACTGATCTTTATCCTCTAGATGTTTGTGTAGTTCATCTAAGTAATCAGTGGTGTTTAAGACAACAATGGCCCCTCCTTTGTCCGCCTTAGTGATGACTATGTTGGGGTTATCTTGTAGATCTTTAAGTGCTTTTCTCTCATGGCGGCTTAAATTATCTCTGGCTTTACTTATTGTGGTTGACTGAAGTGTTTTGTGAAGGTCGGTTAGTTCCTTTTCTATGGTCCTTTGAAACAAATCTATTGTGTGATCACGTGCATTAACTGGGTAAAAATGTGATTTATCCTTAAAAGTGTATTGCTGAGTGGTACTTGGGGAATGAGTATATGAACTGGGTGAGTGTTGTTGAAGTGTGGTGAGAGTGGTAAGATCTGTTAAATCAGAAAATAGTAAACCAATAGTGTTAGGGTGTGTGTCAGTTGTGGTGGAAGTGTGTGATTGTGTGTCTATGCCAAAAAAATGTTTTTTTAGTACTACTTTTCTTACAAATTTATTTGTGTCTAAAAGAGTGCTGAATAAATCAAAATCTGTTGCAGGTGCAAAGGTTAAACCTTTATAAAGTACATTAATATGGTGAACCGTTAATGTAAAGTCAGAGAGATTTATTGTTGCTATTTCATCTTGTTTTTCCTGACCCTGCTGGGGTATCTAAATGTATTTTCCCCTTTCTTTGGGGTACTCGTTTGCTGGGTTGACTTAACTAAAGATTTTAAGTTTCTTCTCTCAGAGGATGTATTGTCTGATGTAGTAGGTACTGCTTCTGGCTCATCATTATGGGTGTCAGTGGTTTCATCTTCTAGATTATCAGTGTCTATGCTTGAAAAGGTCACTTTTCTAGAAGTTTGGTTTTTGTTGTGTGTAGACTTGTTTTTATCCTTTTTATTGTGGCTATTCTTGTGAGTGGCTCTTCTATTAGGTGGTCTCGATTTCTGCCAGGAATAGACTATGTCTAAATCATATTAAATACAAAAAGTGTGATAAATCAGCAGCGCCCAAAAACAACAAAGATCAGATATGTTCCCTTAAACATAAATAAAACAAATGTGAGCGAATGGTTGTGTGTAAATAATCAAATACAAGTGCAAAAACACAACAATAAAAGTCCCACACACTAGGTGGTGTGAGATAAACTCATATACAAAAATGTCAATCAAACCGGTATCAGGTGTGTGACCCAAAAAGTCCAAAGTTGATGGTATGGCAGCATAAGACTTCTTCCAAAAATGAAGGCAATTCAAACGTGGCAAATCTGTATAGAATACAATAAAGAAGAAGGCGCCAACATAGTGTGAATCTGTATAGAAAGTTGTTCACTCCCCACACATATATGGTACTTACGAGAAGTAAAGCACTTGAGAAGTGCTACAACGACTTTCTGGAGCATTAACAGCTGTCCAGGTAGCTGATCTTTCGTCCTCAAAATGAGCTCCTAGTACTGTGTACGGTCTGCAGCAATTTGCAGCTTGAACCCTTTCACCTGCTCCTTTCTCTCGCTGTGTAATATGAGAGATGCCCAAACCAGGTGGGCTGGTAGCTATGATCGGATTTCAAGTGTTTGTTAAAATAACAATTCCTAAAACATATATCACTCAGCCGTGATCAGATATGGTTAAAAACAAATGTTTATTTCATAAACATATATCACAACGCGTTTCCCGGTCTACCTTGACCGCTTCCTCAGGTGAATAAACCATATCTAAAATACACAGCTTATATTGGCTTAACTCGGCGTTCAAGCCGAATTAAAGCGCATGCGTGAAGGAGTATACAATCCCCATAGCGAACAGGGGTGTGTATCACCGTTAGAATGATTGGTCATCTGCATGAAACAACAGACCAACCACAGAGTACTGTGGTGACACACCTCCAACGTATGTGTAAGTGTATATCCTTTAGTTTCTGGTATGCAGGTTTCTGCACATAGCGTAATATCATTTAAAAGACAGGTGATTATTAGTTCTTCTATGATAATATACATAAATTTACCAAAAGTGGCTATTTGTGTCATAGCGTTACTAGGTTATTAATGCGTGCGTTCTAGCGTCTCATGGGGATAGTACTCCTTCATGCATTTACAAAAATTACTGTACTGTATATCAGAGACAATAATTCATAATTCCATGGTCTAAAATATACAAAATCTAATGCTGTATAAAAATATATATAAAAATAATCTAATGATATAATAATAAAAAAATATTAAAATATTACCCCTAATAACAAAGATAACAAATGCGAATACTCCTAAACATAATGTAAATACCTATAAATAATGATATTGCTCATTGTATATAAAAATATATTAGTCTATGTGTCCTGTTGTTAATACAGATTGCATCATGTAATACAGCTTTCCCACTCAAATTCTCTCTCTGGGGTTTCGTGTTAAGATCTATAATTGTTGGTGGTATATTATAATGTATCTGAACAGAGTCTATTAATGAAAAACTAATACTAGGGACTAATTACTGATAATGAGATAAACTATTAGCTCATAACTAAATAGGACTATGACCTAGTTAAATGCCGCCATATCAAGATTCTCATTAAGACCATATGGATTTAATGTTTTTAATTTCCAAATCCAGTACGTCTCTCTTTGTCTTAAGTCCGTTAATCTATTTCTACCCCATTTGGATGAGATTTGTTCAATAGGAAAAATACTATATAGATCTGTCTGCCCCTCATGACAACAAACTCCATGTCTAGAGACACTATGTTTAATACACGATTTTTTCACATTTCTCATGTGTTCACCCCATCTTTTTTTCAGGGGTCTAGATGTTCTCCCTATATACTGTAAGCCACACTTGCATTCCAGTAAGTATATTACGAAACAGGAATCACATGAAAAATAAGTCTTTATCTCAAATTCCTCTTTCGTAGAAAAAGACCTGAACTTATACTTATCTCCCTTTGTAAAATCACAAAGCCCACAGTTAGCTCTATTACATTTATAGAACCCTTTCTTATTAGACAGCCAATTTTTTGTCTTATGTTCACCATTTTTTCCACATTTCTTCATCACTATTTTGCTAGGGGCAAGTTTGTTTTTTAGAGTAGGTGCTCTTTTAAACGTGCATATGGAGATCACAAAATACACAGGATTTTCAGTCAAACAGAGAGCAAGGCCCCAATTTAACACACCAGAGACATATGCCCATACGTCTAAAGCAGTTAGAGAGAGCTCCTCTAAAGATAGAAAATATAAGAACTTTCACACCACAAAAAAGATCATACGCAAGCGTGGCAGGAGAGGCAGAGGTAAATCTGCCAAAAAGAAGAGATTTGAGATAATGAAAGAAGGTATCTTCAATCTCTCAAGCCACAAGCTCACAAACGAAGAAGTTTGTGTATTAAATAGAGGTCTATCCTTTTGTCCATCTAATGAACATAATTTGTTCGAATTGTTCGTAGATCTCAATCGGTTTGTAAGAAAACTGTCTATGCAAAAGTACTTTTGTGATAAAAAAATCAACAATACAACACAATTAGCTATCATTACTGATGATATGCCAGAAAGACCAACAAATAGTATAGTATATCATGAACCAGAAGAGTTATGTAATGCATTATTTGATGACTATATCCATTCAAATTTAATGTTAAGATCTAATTTTAACCCGACAGTTAACAGTCCATATATCTCTTTATTTCAAAATCTCGTTTTAGAGGAGTTCAGTGCACTAGAGAAGAAAGTGGGGAACTCCAATCTGAATTTATATGAGATTAAAGCCTTGTCAAGATTAGCTAAAAAAGACAACTTGGTGATTAGGCAGGCGGATAAAGGAGGAGGGGTGGTACTGCAAAATATGTCAGACTATTTACAGGAAGCGAATAGGATCCTTTTAGATCAAAATTATTATAAAAAACTCACATTTAATCCTACTAAAACTTATATGATTCAGTTAATTAAAATGATAGATAAAGGGTTTCTAGAGGGGATCTTAACAAAAAAGGAGAAAGAATATCTGGTCCCTATGTCACCCAATCTAGCATATTACTATCACCTCCCGAAAATACATAAGTGTACTAATAATCCACCGGGTAGGCCCATTATTTCGGGCATAGGGAGTCTGACCTGCAACTTATCTGAATATATTGATCAATTTTTAAAGAAAATAGTGAAGGGGCTTCCGTCATATATCAAAGACACCCCAGACCTAATAGCTAAGTTATCAAAAATAGAAAAGGCAGGACGCAAACTTATCTGGTTCACTTGTGACGTGACAGCTCTCTATTCCAATATAGAGCATCATCTGGGTATAGATGCTGTAGATGTTTTTTTGAAAAGAGATCAATTTTTACCCAGTAAACAGAGATTATTTTTGTTAGAAGCAATTTCATTTGTGTTGAAACATAATTATTTTGTTTATCAGGAACAATTTTTTTTGCAGATCAAAGGAACGGCCATGGGCACCAGATTTGCCCCCAGCTTTGCAAATTTATTTATGGGGGTGTTTGAAGAAAGATACATATATAGTTCCCCTCTGGGGGTGAATCTGGTGTTCTATGGCCGATTTATAGATGACCTTATCTTTATCTGGGAAGGTTCAGAAGATAGGGCCATAGACTTTATTAAATCATTGAATGAAAACAACATGGGACTTAAGTTTACTCATAATATTAATATAGATCGTATTGAATTTTTGGACTTGGTACTATATTGGGACCAAGTAGGTCATATAGTGACCAAAACCCACTTTAAAACAGTGGATACAAATAGTTACTTGAATTATAAAAGCAATCATTATAAGGCATGGAAGAGAAATATTCCATACAATCAGTTTTCTAGAATTCGTAGGAATTGTACTAATTTAACTCTATATGACGAACAAGCAGGTATCCTAAAAAAGAGATTCTTTGAAAGGAATTATCCTGGGGACCTAATAGAGGAGAGCTATTTAAAGGCTAGAAATAAAGATAGATCTGAATTCTTCAAAACTATAAAAGAGAAGGAAAATCTAGAACGTAGAAATCTAGATGAGATAGACACGAATAAGAACAAATTGAATAAAAATAACAATTTGAGATTTATAACTAAATATACCTCAAACCATGATAAAATTAAGAGAATTGTTCGCAAGCATTGGAACATTCTACTGAATGATCCGGTATTAAGGAACATTTTAGATGAAAACCCCATATGCACGTTTAAAAGAGCACCTACTCTAAAAAATAAACTTGCCCCTAGCAAAATAGTGATGAAGAAATGTGGAAAAAATGGTGAACATAAGACAAAAAATTGGCTGTCTAATAAGAAAGGGTTCTATAAATGTAATAGAGCTAACTGTGGGCTTTGTGATTTTACAAAGGGAGATAAGTATAAGTTCAGGTCTTTTTCTACGAAAGAGGAATTTGAGATAAAGACTTATTTTTCATGTGATTCCTGTTTCGTAATATACTTACTGGAATGCAAGTGTGGCTTACAGTATATAGGGAGAACATCTAGACCCCTGAAAAAAAGATGGGGTGAACACATGAGAAATGTGAAAAAATCGTGTATTAAACATAGTGTCTCTAGACATGGAGTTTGTTGTCATGAGGGGCAGACAGATCTATATAGTATTTTTCCTATTGAACAAATCTCATCCAAATGGGGTAGAAATAGATTAACGGACTTAAGACAAAGAGAGACGTACTGGATTTGGAAATTAAAAACATTAAATCCATATGGTCTTAATGAGAATCTTGATATGGCGGCATTTAACTAGGTCATAGTCCTATTTAGTTATGAGCTAATAGTTTATCTCATTATCAGTAATTAGTCCCTAGTATTAGTTTTTCATTAATAGACTCTGTTCAGATACATTATAATATACCACCAACAATTATAGATCTTAACACGAAACCCCAGAGAGAGAATTTGAGTGGGAAAGCTGTATTACATGATGCAATCTGTATTAACAACAGGACACATAGACTAATATATTTTTATATACAATGAGCAATATCATTATTTATAGGTATTTACATTATGTTTAGGAGTATTCGCATTTGTTATCTTTGTTATTAGGGGTAATATTTTAATATTTTTTTATTATTATATCATTAGATTATTTTTATATATATTTTTATACAGCATTAGATTTTGTATATTTTAGACCATGGAATTATGAATTATTGTCTCTGATATACAGTACAGTAATTTTTGTAAATGCATGAAGGAGTACTATCCCCATGAGACGCTAGAACGCACGCATTAATAACCTAGTAACGCTATGACACAAATAGCCACTTTTGGTAAATTTATGTATATTATCATAGAAGAACTAATAATCACCTGTCTTTTAAATGATATTACGCTATGTGCAGAAACCTGCATACCAGAAACTAAAGGATATACACTTACACATACGTTGGAGGTGTGTCACCACAGTACTCTGTGGTTGGTCTGTTGTTTCATGCAGATGACCAATCATTCTAACGGTGATACACACCCCTGTTCGCTATGGGGATTGTATACTCCTTCACGCATGCGCTTTAATTCGGCTTGAACGCCGAGTTAAGCCAATATAAGCTGTGTATTTTAGATATGGTTTATTCACCTGAGGAAGCGGTCAAGGTAGACCGGGAAACGCGTTGTGATATATGTTTATGAAATAAACATTTGTTTTTAACCATATCTGATCACGGCTGAGTGATATATGTTTTAGGAATTGTTATTTTAACAAACACTTGAAATCCGATCATAGCTACCAGCCCACCTGGTTTGGGCATCTCTCATATTACACAGCGAGAGAAAGGAGCAGGTGAAAGGGTTCAAGCTGCAAATTGCTGCAGACCGTACACAGTACTAGGAGCTCATTTTGAGGACGAAAGATCAGCTACCTGGACAGCTGTTAATGCTCCAGAAAGTCGTTGTAGCACTTCTCAAGTGCTTTACTTCTCGTAAGTACCATATATGTGTGGGGAGTGAACAACTTTCTATACAGATTCACACTATGTTGGCGCCTTCTTCTTTATTGTATTCTATACAGATATGTCTAAATCATAGTCTTTTGTGTCCCTATTGTATTTTTGTACTTTTCTATCTGACAGAATGGTGTCTAGCTGATCTATGGTGGTATCTAATTGGGATTTATAATCAGTGTATTTTTGTGTTGTTTCAAAAGGTTTTAGTTTGTCAAAGGTGGTATTTATTTCTAACAAAATATTATCCCTCTCTTCTCTTTTGTGTCTAAGAAGTTGCTTCATGCAAATGATAGAGCAGTTTGTTAAATTAGTATTCCACTCCTCCATAAAAATGGGATTATCTAAAGCAAAGGAGGGATATTTTTTCATACGTAGTCCTCTGGGGACTTTGTTCTCTGAAATATAAAGATCTAAAAATTTGATATCCCACCACAAATTGGTTTCTTTATATCTTAGTTTCTCTAAACTAGAAAAAACAGTGTCTAGATTCTCTTCCTTAATAACATCAGAACCTTCACTGTGACCTCTGAGTGCCGTTGTCATAATATTTTTCCTCCTTGTATTATCATCTATTACCCCTGTGGGAATAAGTGAGGTAGCCATGACAGGGAGGAAAATTATTTGTCGGCACTATAAACAGAATGCTAAGTGCTAAATTCAAATTTAAATGGTCTTAAAAAGTAGCGCATGCAGTGTAAATGTCCAGTGACAATTATAGTCCACAACAGTCCACAAAGCTGCAAGAGAGCCGGAACACTGGGAATAAGAGTGACGAAAAACACCAATAAATTGTGTGTTCCGGTTTAGAGTTCCCCTCGGTTTCTTCTTACACGTATATAAAAGAATCCTCAAAACTGGGGAATGAATAATCCCAATGTAAGGGTGTGTGGGAAACAAACAGTTAATTTCAAGTAGTGTCCACAGTCTTAGGTGTCAGAATGATTTCCTGCTACGGTTGTCCGTATGTGCTTGGGGTTCAGGGATGATCAAACTGTGAATGCCATGGATGTCTTACCCTCCGTTGATCCGGTGGGATGCCTGGGCACGCTGCTGTACTTCCTCTCGGATGGGCGAAGAAAGCCCTCCCGGGCGGGTGCAGTATGCGTGTCCTTCTTGGCGTGTGCGATATCCGGCTTGTCTTCCTGTTGCGTCAACCCTGGCGTCGGTCGGCTCGAGTAGATGATCTCACTTGGAGAAGTAGAAAAGCAGGAAATGTAGACTGATTCCTAGTCGGGACTGCAGCTCGAGCAGCGGAATCAAAGCGGTAAACCCCACCGCTAGTATGCAAACAGGCAAAGAAAGAGGTACGCTTGCTCACTGTGGAATTGCTGGAAGTCATAAATTTATTTAAAGACCAAGTAGATACAGGTATACAGGGTCACAGTTAGGAACGCCTGACGCGTTTCGCGCATGCGTACATGCGCTTCATCGGAGGCTGATAGAGTGTACCAGTGTGAGCCTTTTAAACCTGGTTTTCACCAATCCTGAAGGGACTGAGGTCTAAACCAATCAGTGTTGCTTCAGTGAGTGTATAGCCTTTGTGATATAGACTCTTGTGTCTTCAGCTTGTTACTGAGGCTTATAGTATTAACTCTGCGGTAACACTGATAGGTACACATCAATGAATAAAATACTTAATATTATTAAACATTGTTGTAATATAACAAAAGTAAAAAATGAGGATTACTGAAAAAACTAGTAAATAATTATAAATAATTCTCATAATAAATACCTTAATAAATGGATAAAAACTAAATAAGAAATAAATGAGTAAAAATATTAATTAAAAAATAAAGAAATATGAAATTATAAAGGTGAAAGTAATAATAAGGATGAGAATGTGAGTAAAGAATAAAAAATAGAAAATAAAAATGTAACTTGTAAATGAAATTGAAAAATAAATAATCAATAAATAAATAAATGAATAGGTAAAAACTAATTTCCTACCATCAAAATAGAAGATATAGTTCTAAATGTCTATGCTAACTAATTGAATATAAGTGCACTTCATCTTGAAGGGGGAAATTAATTCTGTATCTGCATGTATAAGTGTATGCTATGTAGTGTGTGTATCTGCATGTATAAGTGCATGCTATGTAGTGTGTGTGTGTATCTGCATGTATAAGTGTATGCTATGTAGTGTGTGTGTATCTGCATGTATAAGTGTATGCTATGTAGTATGTGTGTATCTGCATGTGTAAGTGTATGCTATGTAGTGTGTGTGTATCTGCATGTATAAGTGTATGCTATGTAGTGTGTTTGTATCTGTATGTGTAAGTGTATGCTATCTAGCGTGCTTCTGTGCATTTTTGCTGACTTTAAAGGCCAGAATCTAGAATATTAATGGGGAATGCAGAGAGCAGTTTTAAAGAATTTATTATTAAATGTCCAATTAAGATAACAATATTCAGCAATGTCTTTGCAAAGGCTAAATCAATACATAGCTCACATAGCCATACCAGTGGTTTGAGCTTGCGTTTGATTTGCTGCCTAAGTGTATTAAAATCTATGACTTTATTTAGAATTTTATTTATATTACTTTCGTCTTATGATTTTTTAAGCCCCGCCCACCGCATTTCTAATTTTTTGCCGCGGGGGGGGGGGGGGGGTCCCTCTTTTTAATTTTTAAATGTTGGGAGGTATGCATGTATATGTGTATGCTCTGTAGAGTGTGTGTTTGTGTGTACATGTATATGCTCTGTAGAGTGTGTGTTTGTTTGTACATGTGTATGCTCCGGAGAGTGTGTGTATATGTGTATGCTCTGGAGAGTGTTTGTTTGTGTGTACATGTATATGCTCTGTAGAGTGTGTGTTTGTGTGTACATAAGTATGTGTATGCTCTGGAGAGTGTGTATTTGTGTGTACATGTATATGCTCTGGAGAGTGTGTGTACATGTGTATAATCTGGAGAGTGTGTGTTTGTGTGTACATGTATATGTGTATGCTCTGAAGAGTGTGTGTTTGTGTGTACATGTATATGTGTATGCTCTGTAGAGTGTGTGTTTGTGTGTACATGTATATGTGTATGCTCTAGAGAGTGTGTGTTTGAGTGTACTTGTGTATGCTCTGGAGAGTGTGTGTTTGTGTGTACATGTATATGCTCTGTAGAGTGTGTGTTTGTGTGTACATATGTATGCTCTGTAGAGTGTGTGTTTGTGTGTACATGTGTATGCTCTGGAGAGTGTGTGTTTGTGTGTACATGTATATGTGTATGCTCTGTAGAGTGTGTGTCTGTGTGTACATGTATATGCTCTGTAGAGTGTGTGTTTGTGTGTACATGTGTATGCTCTGGAGACTGTGTGTTTGTGTGTACATGTGTATGCTCTGTAGAGTGTGTGTGTGTGTGTGTGTGTGTGTGTGTACATGTATATGTGTATACTCTGGAGAGTGTGTGTTTGTGTGTACATGTATATGTGTATGCTCTGTAGAGTGTGTGTTTGTGTGTACATGTACATGTGTATGCTCTGGAGAGTGTGTGTTTGTGTGTACTTGTGTATGCTCTGGAGAGTGTGTGTTTGTGTGTACATGTATATGTGTATGCTCTGTAGAGTGTGTGTTTGTGTAAACATGTGAATGCTCTGGAGAGTGTGTGTTTGTGTATACATGTGAATGCTCTGGAGGGTGTGTGTTTGTGTGTACATGTGTATGCTCCGGAGAGTGTGTGTTTGTGTGTACATGTATATGTGTATGCTCTGTAGAGTGTGTGTTTGTGTGTACATGTGTATGTGTGTGCTCTGTAGAGTGTGTGTTTGTGTGTATATGTATATGCTCTGGAGAGTGTGTGTTTGTATGTACTTGTGTATGCTCTGGAGAGTGTGTGTTTGTGTGTACATGTATATGCTCTGTAGAGTGTGTGTTTGTGTGTACATGTGTATGTGTATGCTCTGTTAAGTGTGTGTTTGTGTGTACATGTATACGCTCCGGAGAGTGTTTGTGTGTACATGTATATGCTCTGTAGAGTGTATGTTTGTGTGTACATGTGTATGTGTATGCTCTGTAGAGTGTGTGTTTGTGTGTACATGTATATGCTCTGTAGAGTGTGTGTTTGTGTGTACATGTATATGTGTATACTCTGGAGAGTTTGTGTTTGTGTGTACATGTATATGTGTATGCTCTGTAGAGTGTGTGTTTGTGTGTACATGTATATGTGTATACTCTGGAGAGTTTGTGTTTGTGTGTACATGTATATGTGTATGCTCTGTAGAGTGTGTGCTTGTGTGTACATGTATATGTGTATGCTCTGGAGAGTGTGTGTTTGTGTGTACATGTATATGCTCTGTAGAGTGTGTGTTTGTGTGTACATGTGTATGCTCCGGAGAGTATGTGTCTGTTTGTACATGTATATGCTCTGTAGAGTGTGTGTTTGTGTGTACATGTATATGTGTATGCTCTGGAGAGTGTTTGTTTGAGTGTACATGTATATGTATATGCTCTAGAGAGTGTTTGTGTGTACATGTATATGCTCTGTAGAGTGTGTATTTGTGTGTACATGGATATGTATATACTCTGGAGAGTGTGTGTTTATGTATATGTGTATGCTCTGGAGAGTGTGTGTTTGTGTGTACATGTATATGCTCTGTAGAGTGTGTGTTTGTGTGTACATGTGTATGCTCCGGAGAGTGTGTGTCTGTTTGTACATGTATATGCTCTGTAGAGTGTGTGTTTGTGTGTACATGTGTATGCTCCGGAGAGTGTGTGTCTGTTTGTACATGTATATGCTCTGTAGAGTGTGTGTTTGTGTGTACATGTATATGTGTATGCTCTGGAGAGTGTTTGTTTGAGTGTACATGTATATGTATATGCTCTAGAGAGTGTTTGTGTGTACATGTATATGCTCTGTAGAGTGTGTATTTGTGTGTACATGTATATGTATATACTCTGGAGAGTGTGTGTTTATGTATATGTGTATGCTCTGGAGAGTGTGTGTTTGTGTGTACATGTATATGTGTATGCTCTGGAGAGTGTTTGTTTGTGTGTACATGTATATGTGTATGCTCTGGAGAGTGTGTTTGTGTGTACTTGTGTATGCTCTGGAGAGTGTGTGTTTGTGTGTACATGTATATGTGTATGCTCTGGAGAGTGTTTGTTTGAGTGTACATGTATATGTATATGCTCTAGAGAGTGTTTGTGTGTACATGTATATGCTCTGTAGAGTGTGTATTTGTGTGTACATGTATATGTATATACTCTGGAGAGTGTGTGTCTATGTATATGTGTATGCTCTGGAGAGTGTGTGTTTGTGTGTACATGTATATACTCTGTAGAGTGTGTGTTTGTGTGTACATATGTATGCTCCGGAGAGTGTGTGTCTGTTTGTACATGTATATGCTCTGTAGAGTGTGTGTTTGTGTGTATATGTGTATGCTCTGGAGAGTGTTTGAGTGTACATGTATATGTATATGCTCTAGAGAGTGTTTGTGTGTACATGTATATGCTCTGTAGAGTGTGTATTTGTGTGTACATGTATATGTATATACTCTGGAGAGTGTGTGTTTATGTATATGTGTATGCTCTGGAGAGTGTGTGTTTGTGTGTACATGTATATGTGTATGCTCTGGAGAGTGTGTGTTTGTGTGTACATGTATATGTGTATGCTCTGAAGAGTGTGTTTGTGTGTACTTGTGTATGCTCTGGAGAGTGTGTGTTTGTGTGTACATATGTATGCTCTGGAGAGTGTGTGTTTATGTATATGTGTATGCTCTGTAGAGTGTGTGTTTGTGTGTACATGTGAATGCTCTGGAGAGTGTGTGTTCGTGTGTACATGTGTATGTGAATGCTCTGGAGAGTGTGTGTTTGTGTGTACATGTATATGTGAATGCTCGGGAGAGTGAGACAGTGGAGGACAGCATAGCCCGGAACATACATAATAATTAAGGCCCTTAGGGGTGTGCTGCTGTGAAGTGGCAACAATGTTGCATTAGTGAGGGTGGGGTTTAGCTTACCCTTTAAGTAGCCAGGTTACAGGCCCCAAACCCTCTTTCCAGCTCGTCTTCACAGCTTGCAGGGTCCGTGATACCAGTTTCATCTGCTGAGGATCATTCAGGGTTCCTGTAAGAAATGGAGGAATTGGATGAGTTGCTGATTGGGGACTTCGACTCCGAGGAGGATGTAGTGCCACCTTCTCCTTCTAATCCGGTGAGTTGTGCACCTGGGTATTCCCTGTACCCCACTGTCCGGGTGGTTTCTCCCCCTAAATCTGGTCCCCCATCAGCCTCCTCTCCCTTGGTGGGTAGTATTGGGGCCCCGTGTGTGTCCGGAGCTAGCCCCCAATCCTCACATGTTTTCCCCCCTAACCTTCCGGTTGCTGGGCCTAGTGGGAGGGTCATTGCCGGGGAGGCCTTACCTGCATCTGTTACACTGACCGGTGAGGCGGTGTCCACGGTTGTGGCGCTGCTGCAGTCCCTCGCATCGGTGCTTTCCGGCGGGGGGTCGTCATCCCCAGGCGTCGGGTACTCTTCTCCGGTTTGTCGGTCGGGTCCGTTGTCCACGCGGGCATCCATGCCGGTGTCAGGTGACGTCACTTCCGGTTTGGCCGTTTCCGGTGACGTCACTTCCGGAAACACCATTCCGGACCTGAGAAGCAAGCGGGCAGCATCGTTGTCGCCTGCGGGGCACGCAGGTAAGAGAGGAGTACCTCGGGGGGTCGCAGCAAGCCTCAAGTACACAGTGCTCGCGTGGGGGCACTGTTTTGGCATCCTCTGGGCGCAGTAGGCAGCAGCAAGAGGGCTCACATGAGCAGGCCGCAGGCCTGACCTGGAAAACGTTGTTATCTGATAATGCGCAGTCAGGGGGCAGTTGTGTCGCAGATGGGCAAGAGGCAGGTGCGACATCAGCTGTTAGTGGGCCACAAAATAAGGGTGATTCTGGCATATATGAGCAGGCCACAGGCCTGACAGGGGACACGCCAGTAGTTCCTCAGGACGTAGGGCCTCAGGACCCGATTAGACAGGCGGGGGGCAAACGGCGAGCCGCAAGTTCCTTGCGGCCTAGTAGACGCCGTGTTGCTGCGTCGCGCAGCACCCGCAGCACATCACAGGGTGCGCGCGCGTCGCCGGTGGGTGTGGCCCTTAGCGGGGTCCCCCCGGGAGTTGTTACTAGGGCTTCGGCCAAGAAAGCCCCAGTATCCACGCCCAGCTTATGTCAAGTATCAGTTATTCCAGAGCAGGGCCTAGGCAGACAGGTTCAGTTCGCAGACGCTGTTTTGGATGCACACGTGGGAAGTGTGTCTGGCAGTGTGAGGCATGAGTGTGGCATAGAGCGTAGGAGTCCTAGCCCACTGGGGATTGATGTTGTTGATTGTGGGCCTCCGTCCTCCCCCGTGGTACTCCTCTCTCGCATTTTTCTTTTCAAAATATCATGGAGCCCAGCAATGCCTTGGTGCCACTGCAGTCCAGTCCTGGTGTTGGTGAAAGGGAGGAGCAGAGCCGGGAACAACCATCCACCTCCTCAGATCCTTTGCCGGTGCAGCGTCTCGTGGGGGCTGGTAAGCACAATGTGACTTATGAATGTAGGGGTTTTAGCTCATCCTCTGATAATTCGGGGTCCGAGAGTGATAGATCCCTGGGGTTGGAAGCTAAGGGGCAGAAGAGGATGTATAGGATGGTTAAATGGCTAGTTGAGGAAAGGAAGGCCATGGGTTTACCCCTCCCCCATGGTTCATCCCGCATGGAGCCCCGTGTTCCTTTGCCGACACCTCCCGCACCAACGGGACTAGTTCGCCCGGTGGCGACCAATAGGCGTAGAGCGGCTATGCATGGGGACACAGATACGTAGCCCACATTCAGTCTGCATGAGCATCATAAATCTAAGATGATGCGGCGGATTCAGGAGGGCAAATACGTGCATATGTTTGAGCTTTCAGCGGAAGCCTACCGCCAGAAAGAAATGGCGGATGACGGCACGGGCCCTAAAAAATTCAAGAGGCCCGATTCGTATGATGAATGGCGCAAGTGTTTCCGGGTTTATGCGTTGTGTTACATAACCAGATTCCCTGACCAGGCCTTGAATATCCTGAAGTATCAGGATTCTATCGAGACGGTTTTTGAGAAATACAAAGAAGGGGCGTGGCGGGATTATGACGCGGCATTTCGCAGAAAGATGGTTGGTAACCCTCTTCTTACATTCGGCGATGTTGATTCGCGACTGTGGGCGCAATTGGGGCCTGAAAGGCAGGTGGCATCTGGACAGTCTCCTGGTGGTTTACCGGGCGCCAAGGCCTCGCAGCGCTCTCGACGGCGGCCTACAGGTGTGTGCTGGCGTTTCCAGGACAAGCTCTGTGCCAGGGGTACGGCGTGCGCCTTCCGCCATGCCTGTAAGCACTACGGGGGCGGCCACTCGGGTTCTGAGTGTACCAGGCCCCAGGATGCAAGACCAGGCACTGGTCCCAAGCTTTTCTCTTCGGGAAAGGGCGGCCACCCAGCTGAGGGTAGCCGTAATTGAGAAATGGCTGCTTCTTTATCCGTTTAAAGAAACCGCCATTTTACTTAGGGATGGTCTCCGATGGGGATTTATTATCCCCGTTGGATCGCATGTGGTAGGTTCCTCCACTCATAGGAACTTGAAGTCCGCATATCAGTTTCCCTTTGTTTTGAAGGAGAAACTTAACAAAGAGATAGCGTTGGGTCGCATGGCGGGCCCATTTGAGGAGATTCCGATTCCGGGGTTGGTTGTTTCCCCGTTGGGGGTCGTCCCAAAGAAGGATCCGGGTAAGTTCTGGCTCATTCAGCACCTGTCTTTTCCGAAAGGTCGTTTGATTAATAACGCTATCGCCCCCGAGCTTAGCACGGTTTACTACCAGTCCTTCGATGACGCCCTAGTGTTGGTTCGTAGGGCCGGGGTTGGGGATGATATGGCGAAACTGGATGTGGAATCCGCGTTTCTGCTCCTCCCGATTCACCCCTCTTCCTTTCGCCTCATGGGGTGTTGGTTTGATGGCAAGTATTATGTAGATAAGTGCTTGCCTATGGGGTGCTCAATTTCCTGCACATACTTTGAAGATTTCAGTAGTTTCTTACACTGGGCCATCGCGGAGGTTGCCGGTTTTGATGGCTTGACACACTACTTGGACGATTTTTTGCTCGTCGGGCGTGCGGGATCTTCAGAATGCGCTTTCTTGATGAAAGCGACGAGATTGCTGCTGCGCAGGATGGGAGTTCCTCTGGCTGAGGACAAGACCCAGGGCCCTTGTACATGCCTTACTTTTCTGGGCATTGAAATTGACTCTGCGGCAAGGCAGTGCCGTTTGCCGCAGGATAAAGTTGAACGTATGCTGGAGGCTGTACGGGCTATGAGAAAAGAGCCCTATCGATCCGTGAAGGATCTTCAGACTTTGTTGGGCTTACTTAATTTTGTGGGCAGGATTATTCCTATGGGAAGGATTATCCTTCGTCGACTTGAGCGGCAGTTGTGCGGCGAGAGGTTGCAGACGCGTAGGTTTCGGGTATCCCCTGAAATGGTGGATGACCTTAAGGTATGGGAAGAATTTTTAACCCACTTTAATGGTATTTGCTTGTGACGGGAGGTCATTCCTTCCAATGCAGTGTTGCAACTGTTTACTGATGAGGCTGGGTCTCACGGGTATGGCGCTTTCCTGACCGGGCGGTGGAGCGCCGGCCCGTGGCCTCTCTCGTGGGTGGACAAAGTGCTGGTCCGGAACCTATGCCTTTTGGAGTTCTTCCCCATCATGGTTGCCCTTGAGATTTGGGGCACTCAGCTGCGAGACCGCAAAGTAATATTCTGGACTGATAACATGAGCGTTGTTTTTGCTATTAAAAAGCTCACGTCTGGATCCCCTCCAGTGGTACGATAGTTGAGGCTTTTGGTGCTGAGGTGTCTGCACCTGAATATCGTGTTCCATGCTCGGCATGTTCCGGGCGTTCAGAATAGGATTGCTGATGCGCTTTCCCGTTTTCAAAGGGAAGCCTTTTATGAGTTAGTTCCTCTTGCGGATACTAATGGTTCGCCTTGTCCTGATTATTTATGGCAGGTGGCGCTGGATGGGGACCTTTGATCACGATGATTCGTTCTTCGCTTGCCCCGTCCACCTGGACAACTTATGTAAAGCATTGGACGGAATGGATCACTTTGTGCGACTCAAGGGGCCGTCCATCTTGTGATGGCGACCAATGGGGTCTTCTTGAATGGATTACTGAACTCAAAGGTAATGGGGTTTTAAAGAGTGCGGTTGGGTCTCGGCTTACCGCCGTATCCTTCTTCTGCAAACTATATGGCCTCACTGACTCCTCTAGGACCTTCCTGGTTCGGCAGGTACTGAGGGGCTGGGGGCGTATGGTGCCCAGAACAAGGGATGCTAGGGAACCGGTTACTATAGAGCGCTTGGTAGTGTTATGTCAGGCCTTGCCAGCGGTATGTTCGTCCGCCTACGAGGCCACCCTGTTTTCAGCCACCTTTGGGCTGGCTTTTCATGGGGCACTCAGGGTGGGGGAACTGGTCTCCCCCTCAAAGAGCAAGCCTGGAGGCCTTATGGCCTCCTGCGTCAAGAGCGACGAGTTGTCGATTCTTGTCTTCATTCCCAGATCCAAAACTGACCAAGAAGGAAAAGGAGCTTGGTTATCTTTGCCGGCCCATGAGGGATCCGTGTGTTGCCCAGTCAGGCTCATCAAAGCCTACATGGACGTGCGTCCAGAAGGTTCCCCACAATTCCTTGTTCACGGGGACAGTTCCCCGTTGACGAGATTCCAGTTTCGGAGAGTATTGAGCTGGGCAGCATCTCAGGTGAGCCTTGCTCCTCATTCGTTCAGAGTTGGAGCGGCTACCACCGCTGCGGATTTAGGTTGGTCTGCAGACCATATCAGAGCACTGGGGAGATGGAGGTCTAAAAGGTATTTACTGTACGTTAGGCCTTTAACTGTGTAGATGATGCTTTACTTTTGTAATGTTCCACGGTTAACTTTTATTTCTTTTTAGGGCTGAGGAGCGGTCTACTGAGAGTTTGGATTACGGGTTACTCTTACATCCACTGGGCGGAGCTGAGAGCGATCGCGAGACCTGATGGGTGTCAGCTGGGGTTCCCCTCATCCCATGTCACCATTAGATAGTTAGGGCGTAGGGGGCTGACGTGGTAGAGTTACTGCAGGGGGCGTTGTGCAGGTGGGAGAAACCCCATGTTTTAATCATTCACGTCGGGGGGAATGATATGGGACTCCTGCCATGCAAACAGCTCAGTGCATTTATTCAGTCAGATCTGAGCACGTTTCAGACTTGGGTCCCTCAAGTTAAGATTGGGTGGTCCAACATTATCCCCAGAATCGAGTGGCGACATATGCAGTCCCACCTCGCAGCTTTCCAGGTCCGTAAGAAGATCAACAGGGAGGTTAGAATCTTCTTAGGCCAGTCAGGAGGTTTTGTTGTAGAGCATGGGAACATTACAACGGCTGAGAGGAGACTCTACAGAAGGGACGGGGTGCACCTCACTGAGAGGGGCATTGACCTGTTCCTCTGTAATTTGAGGCATTCTATTTTACTACTCCTATGAGTGTGGCGGCAAGAGCTGTGCCTGTTGGGCTGCCTCTTGTGGTGGTTTGCCATCAGAGGTAGAGTGACGGCTGCCCAGGTGAGGGTGATCTCTGCAGCCGCACGCCTGGGGTCCCTCCCCATTCGAAAGATGCTGAGAACTCCCTAAGCCTTCTGCGTGTAGCTAAGCTCCGCTTGTGTAGGCATTCACGGGCGCGGCCCTTCTTCCCAGCGGGGGGTTGCTTACTCTTCTAGCTAGATTGCCGCCACATGTTTAGCTGGCCCTGTTGCGTCCAGCCGGTTCTCATGTTCTTCAATAAATGTGACCCACGGGTCTTTACCCACACTTGTGTCTGTGTTATTTATTCAAAGTTATAAATAAGTTATTATGGTGATGTACATAGTTATGGTTGAGTCAGTTCTATGGCTCTTATATATATTTTATTACAGCAAGCCAGGAGGATAGGGCATTTAATTAATTATGTGTTTATGTGCACATGTGTATGTGAATGCTCTGGAGAGTGTGTGTTTCTGTGTACATGTGAATGCTCTGGAGAGTGTGTGTTTGTGTATACATGTATATGTGTATGCTCTGGAGAGTGTGTGTTTCTGTGTTCATGTATATGTGTATGCTCTGGAGAGTGTGTGTTTGTGTGTACATGTGTATGCTCTGGAGAGTGTGTGTTTGTGTGTACATGTATATGCTCTGGAGAGTGTGTGTTTGTGTGTATATGTATATGCTCTGGAGAATGTGTGTTTGTGTGTACATGTATATGTGAATGCTCTGGAGAGTGTGTGTTTGTGTGTACATGTATATGTGTATGCTCTGGAGAGTGTGTGTTTGTGTGTACATGTGTATGCTCTGGAGAGTGTGTGTTTGTGTATATGTGTATGCTCTGGAGAGTGTGGGTTTTTCCCATGTCACATGACATCAGCAGTCTGGTATGAACCCACAACAAATACTAGGCCCTGGGCAGCTGCCCCTTTTGCCCTGTGTTAAAGACGGCCCTGATTACATGTCAATGCTCTAGAGATTGTGTTTGTTTATATATGTGTATGCTCTGTAGAGTGTGTATTTGTGTGTACATGTATATGTGTATGCTCTGGAGAGTGTGTGTTTGTGTGTACATGTATATGTGTATGCTCTGGATAGTGTGTGTTTGTGTGTACATGTATATGTGTATGCTCTGGATAGTGTGTGTTTGTGTGTACATGTATATGTGTATGCTCTGGAGAGTGAGTGTTTGTGTGTACAAGTATATGTGTATGCTCGGGAGAGTGTGTATTTGTGTGTACATGTATATGTGTATGCTCTGTAGAGTGTGTGTTTGTGTGTACATGTATATGTGTATGCTCTGTAGTGTGTGTTTGTGTGTACATGTATATGTGTATGCTCTGTAGAGTGTGTGTTTGTGTGTACTTGTGTATGCTCTGTAGAGTTTGTGTTTGTGTGTACATGTGTATGTTCCGGAGAGTGTGTGTCTGTGTGTACATGTATATGTGTATGCTCTGTGTAGAGTGTGTGTTTGTGTGTACATGTGTATGTTCCGGAGAGTGTGTGTCTGTGTGTACATGTATATGTGTATGCTCTGGAGAGTGTTTGTTTGTGTGTACAAGTGCATGCTCTGTAGAGTATGTGTTTGTGTGTACATGTATATGCTCTGTAGAGTGTGTATTTGTGTGTACATGTATATTTGTATACTCTGGAGAGTGTGTGTTTGTGTGTACATGTATATGTGTATGCTCTGGAGAGTGTGTGTTTGTGTGTACATGTCTATGTGTATGCTCTGGAGAGTGTGTGTTTGTGTGTACATGTATATGTGTATGCTCTGGAGAGTGTGTGTTTGTGTGTACTTGTGTATGCTCTGTAGAGTTTGTGTTTGTGTGTACATGTGTATGTTCCGGAGAGTGTGTGTCTGTGTGTACATGTATATGTGTATGCTCTGTGTAGAGTGTGTGTTTGTGTGTACATGTGTATGTTCCGGAGAGTGTGTGTCTGTGTGTACATGTATATGTGTATGCTCTGGAGAGTGTTTGTTTGTGTGTACAAGTGCATGCTCTGTAGAGTATGTGTTTGTGTGTACATGTATATGCTCTGTAGAGTGTGTATTTGTGTGTACATGTATATTTGTATACTCTGGAGAGTGTGTGTTTGTGTGTACATGTATATGTGTATGCTCTGGAGAGTGTGTGTTTGTGTGTACATGTCTATGTGTATGCTCTGGAGAGTGTGTGTTTGTGTGTACATGTATATGTGTATGCTCTGGAGAGTGTGTGTTTGTGTGTACATGTATATGTGTATGCTCTGGAGAGTGTGTGTTTGTGTGTACATGTGTATGCTCTGGAGAGTGTGTGTTTGTGTGTACATATGTATGCTCTGGAGAGTGTGTGTGTGTACATGTATATGTGTATGCTCTGGAGAGTGTGTGTTTGTATGTACATATGTATGCTCTGGAGAGTTTGTGTTTGTGGTACATGTGTATGCTCTGGAGAGTGTGTGTTTGTGTGTAGATGTGTATGTGTATGCTCTGTAGAGTGTGTGTTTGTGTGTACATGTATAGGTGTATGCTCTGGAGAGTGTGTGTTTGTGTGTACATGTATATGTGTATGCTCTGTAGAGTGTGTTTGTGTGTACATGTATATGTGTATGCTCTGGAGAGTGTGTGTTTGTGTGTACATGTATATGTGTATGCTCTGGAGAGTGTGTGTTTGTGTGTACTTGTGTATGCTCTGGAGAGTGTGTGTTTGTGTGTACATGTATATGTGTATGCTCTGGAGAGTGTGTGTTTGTGTGTACATGTATATGTGTATGCTCTGGAGAGTGTGTGTTTGTGTGTACTTGTGTATGCTCTGGAGAGTGTGTGTTTGTGTGTACATATGTATGCTCTGGAGAGTGTGTGTGTGTACATGTATATGTGTATGCTCTGGAGAGTGTGTGTTTGTGTGTACTTGTGTATGCTCTGAAGAGTGTGTGTTTGTGTGTACATGTGTATGTTCCGGAGAGTGTGTGTCTGTGTGTACATGTATATGTGTATGCTCTGTGTAGAGTGTGTGTTTGTGTGTACATGTGTATGTTCCGGAGAGTGTGTGTCTGTGTGTACATGTATATGTGTATGCTCTGGAGAGTGTTTGTTTGTGTGTACAAGTGCATGCTCTGTAGAGTATGTGTTTGTGTGTACATGTATATGCTCTGTAGAGTGTGTATTTGTGTGTACATGTATATTTGTATACTCTGGAGAGTGTGTGTTTGTGTGTACATGTATATGTGTATGCTCTGGAGAGTGTGTGTTTGTGTGTACATGTCTATGTGTATGCTCTGGAGAGTGTGTGTTTGTGTGTACATGTATATGTGTATGCTCTGGAGAGTGTGTGTTTGTGTGTACATGTATATGTGTATGCTCTGGAGAGTGTGTGTTTGTGTGTACATGTGTATGCTCTGGAGAGTGTGTGTTTGTGTGTACATATGTATGCTCTGGAGAGTGTGTGTGTGTACATGTATATGTGTATGCTCTGGAGAGTGTGTGTTTGTATGTACATATGTATGCTCTGGAGAGTTTGTGTTTGTGGTACATGTGTATGCTCTGGAGAGTGTGTGTTTGTGTGTAGATGTGTATGTGTATGCTCTGTAGAGTGTGTGTTTGTGTGTACATGTATAGGTGTATGCTCTGGAGAGTGTGTGTTTGTGTGTACATGTATATGTGTATGCTCTGTAGAGTGTGTTTGTGTGTACATGTATATGTGTATGCTCTGGAGAGTGTGTGTTTGTGTGTACATGTATATGTGTATGCTCTGGAGAGTGTGTGTTTGTGTGTACTTGTGTATGCTCTGGAGAGTGTGTGTTTGTGTGTACATGTATATGTGTATGCTCTGGAGAGTGTGTGTTTGTGTGTACATGTATATGTGTATGCTCTGGAGAGTGTGTGTTTGTGTGTACTTGTGTATGCTCTGGAGAGTGTGTGTTTGTGTGTACATATGTATGCTCTGGAGAGTGTGTGTGTGTACATGTATATGTGTATGCTCTGGAGAGTGTGTGTTTGTGTGTACTTGTGTATGCTCTGAAGAGTGTGTGTTTGTGTGTACTTGTGTATGCTCTGGAGAGTGTGTGTTTGTATGTACATGTATATGTGTATTCTCTGTAGAGTGTGTGTTAGTGTGTACATGTGTATGCTCTGGAGAGTGTGTGTTTGTGTGTACATGTGTATGCTCTGAAGAGTGTGTGTTTTTGTTTACATGTGTATGCTCTGGAGAGTGTGTGTTTGTGTGTACATGTGTATGTGTATGCTCTGTAGAGTGTGTGTTTGTGTGTACATGTATATGTGTATGCTCTGGAGAGTGTGTGTTTGTGTGTACATGTATATGTGTATGCTCTGTAGAGTGTGTGTTTGTGTGTACATGTATATGTGTATGCTCTGGAGAGTGTGTGTTTGTGTGTACTTTTGTATGCTCTGGAGAGTGTGTGTTTGTGTGTACTTGTGTATGCTCTGGAGAGTGTGTGTTTGTGTGTACATGTATATGTGTATGCTCTGTAGAGTGTGTGTTTGTGTGTACATGTATATGCTCTGTAGAGTGTGTGTTTGTGTGTACATGTATATGTGTATGCTCTGGAGAGTGTGTGTTTGTGTGTACATGTATATGTGTATTCTCTGTAGAGTGTGTTAGTGTGTACATGTGTATGCTCTGGAGAGTGTGTGTTTGTGTGTACTTGTGTATGTGTATGCTCTGTAGAGTGTGTGTTTGTGTGTACATGTATATGTGTATGCTCTGGAGAGTGTGTGTTTGTGTGTACATGTATATGTGTATGCTCTGTAGAGTGTGTGTTTGTGTGTACATGTATATGTGTATGCTCTGAAGAGTGTGTGTTTTTGTTTACATGTGTATGCTCTGGAGAGTGTGTGTTTGTGTGTACATGTGTATGTGTATGCTCTGTAGAGTGTGTGTTTGTGTGTACATGTATATGTGTATGCTCTGGAGAGTGTGTGTTTGTGTGTACATGTATATGTGTATGCTCTGTAGAGTGTGTGTTTGTGTGTACATGTATATGTGTATGCTCTGGAGAGTGTGTGTTTGTGTGTACTTTTGTATGCTCTGGAGAGTGTGTGTTTGTGTGTACATGTGTATGCTCTGGAGAGTGTGTGTTTGTGTGTACATGTATATGCTCTGTAGAGTGTGTGTATATGTGTATGCTCTGGAGAGAGTTTTTTTGTGTGTACATTTGTATGCTCCGGAGAGTGTGTGTCTGTGTGTATATGTGTATGCTCTGTAGAGTGTGTGTTTTTGTGTACATGTGTATGCTCTGGAGAGTGTGTGCCTGTGTGTATATGTGTATGTTCTGTAGAGTGTGTGTTTGTGTGTACATGTGTATGCTCTGTAGAGTGTGTGTCTGTGTGTACATGTATATGCTCCGGAGAGTATGTGCCTGTGTGTATATGTATATGCTCTGTAGAGTGTGTGTTTGTGTGTACATGTATATGTGTATGCTCTGTAGAGTGTGTGTTTGTGTCTACATGTGTATGTGTATGCTCTGTAGAGTGTGTGTTTGTGTGTACATGTATATGTGTATGCTCTGGAGAGTGTGTTTGTGTTTACTTTTGTATGCTCTGAAGAGTGTGTGTTTGTGAGTACTTTTGTATACTCTGGAGAGTGTGTGTTTTTGTGTACATGTGTATGCTCTGTAGAGTGTGTGTTTGTGTGTACATGTATATGCTCCAGAGAGTGTGTGTCTGTGTGTATATGTGTATGCTCTTTAGAGTGTGTGTTTGTGTGTACATGGGTATGCTCCAGAGAGTGTGTGTCTGTGTGTATATGTGTATGCTCTTTAGAGTGTGTGTTTGTGTGTACATGGGTATGCTCCGGAGAGTGTGTGTCTGTGTGTATATGTGTATGCTCTGAAAAGAGTTTTTTTGTGTGTACATGTGTATGCTCTGGAGAGTGTGTGTTTGTGTGTACATGTATATGCTCTGTAGAGTGTGTGTTTGTGTGTACATGTATATGCTCTGTAGAGTGTGTGTTTGTGTGTACATGTATATGTGTATGCTCTGTAGAGTGTGTGTTTGTGTGTACATGTGTATGCTCCAGAGAGTGTGTGTCTGTGTGTATATGTGTATGCTCTTTAGAGTGTGTGTTTGTGTGTACATGGGTATGCTCCGGAGAGTGTGTGTCTGTGTGTATATGTGTATGCTCTGGAGAGAGTTTTTTTGTGTGTACATGTGTATGCTCTGGAGAGTGTGTGTTTGTGTGTACATGTATATGCTCTGTAGAGTGTGTGTTTGTGTGTACATGTATATGCTCTGTAGAGTGTGTGTTTGTGTGTACATGTGTATGCTCCGGAGAGTGTGTGTCTGTGTGTATATTTGTATGCTCTGGAGAGAGTTTTTGTGTGTGTACATGTATATGTGTATGTTCTGTAGAGTGTGTATTTGTGTGTACATGTATATGTGTATACTCTGGAGAGTGTGTGTTTGTGTGTACATGTATATGTGTATGCTCTGTAGAGTGTGTGTTTGTGTGTACATGTATATGTGTATGCTCTGTAGAGTGTGTGTTTGTGTGTACATGTGTATGTGTATGCTCTGGAGAGCATGTGTTTGTGTGTACTTGTGTATGCTCTGGAGAGAGTGTGTTTGTGTGTACATATATATGTGTATCCTCTGTAGAGTGTGTGTTTGTGTGTACATGTGTATGCTCCGGAGAGTGTGTGTCTGTGTGTATATGTGTATGCTCTGGAGAGTGTTTGTTTGTGTGTACCTGTGTATGCTCTGTAGAGTTTGTGTTTGTGTGTACATGTATATGTGTATACTCTGGAGAGTGTGTGTTTGTGTGTACATGTATATGTGTATGCTCTGTAGAGTGTGTGTTTGTGTGTACATGTATATGTGTATGCTCTGGAGAGTTTGTGTTTGTGTGTACTTGTGTATGCTCGGAAGAGTGTGTGTTTGTGTGTACTTGTGTATGCTCTGGAGAGTGTGTGTTTGTGTGTACATGTATATGTGTATGCTCTGGAGAGTTTGTGTTTGTGTGTACATGTATATGTGTATGCTCTGGAGAGTGTGTGTTTGTGTGTACTTGTGTATGCTCTGGAGAGTGTGTGTTTGTGTGTACATGTATATGTGTATGCTCTGTAGAGTGTGTGTTTGTGTGTACATGTGTATGTGTATGCTCTGGAGAGTGTGTGTTTGTGTGTACATGTATATGTGTATGCTCTGTGGAGTGTGTGTTTGTGTGTACGTGTGTATGTGTATGCTCTGGAGAGTGTGTATTTGTGTGTACATGTATATGTGTATGCTCTGTAGAGTGTGTGTTTGTGTGTACATGTGTATGCTCTGAAGACTGTGTGTTTGTGTGTACATGTGTATGCTCTGTAGAGTGTGTGTACATGTGTATGCTCCAGACAGTGTGTGTCTTTGTGTACATGTATATGCTCTGTAGAGTGTGTGTTTGTGTGTACATGTGTATGTGTAGGCTCTGGATAGTGTTTGTTTGTGTGTAGATGTGTATGCTCTGTAGAGTGTGTGTTTGTGTGTACATGTGTATGTGTAGGCTCTGGATAGTGTTTGTTTGTGTGTAGATGTGTATGCACTGGAGAGTGTGTGTTTGTGTGTACATGTGTATGTGTATGCGCTAAAGAGTGTGTGTTTGTGTGTACATGTGTATGTGTATGCTCTGGAGAGTGTGTATCTGTGTGTACATGTATATGTTCTGGAGAGTGTGTGTTTGTGTGTGCATGTGTATGTGTATGCTCTGGAGAGTGTGTTTGTGTGTACAAGTGTATGTGTATGCTCTGGAGAGTGTGTATTTGTGTGTACATGTATATGTTCTGGAGAGTGTGTGTTTGTGTGTACATGTATATGCTCTGGAGAGTGTTTGTTTGTGTGTCCATGTATATGCTCTGGAGAGGGTGTGTTTGTGTACATGTGTATGCTCTGTAGAGTGTGTGTTTGTGTGTACATGTATATGCTCCAGAGAGTGTGTGTCTGTGTGTATATGTGTATGCTCTTTAGAGTGTGTGTTTGTGTGTACATGGGTATGCTCCAGAGAGTGTGTGTCTGTGTGTATATGTGTATGCTCTGTAGAGTGTGTGTTTGTGTGTACATGTGTATGCTCCAGAGAGTGTGTGTCTGTGTGTATATGTGTATGCTCTTTAGAGTGTGTGTTTGTGTGTACATGGGTATGCTCCGGAGAGTGTGTATCTGTGTGTATATGTGTATGCTCTGGAGAGAGTTTTTTTGTGTGTACATGTGTATGCTCTGGAGAGTGTGTGTTTGTGTGTACATGTATATGCTCTGTAGAGTGTGTGTTTGTGTGTACATGTATATGCTCTGTAGAGTGTGTGTTTGTGTGTACATGTGTATGCTCCGGAGAGTGTGTGTCTGTGTGTATATTTGTATGCTCTGGAGAGAGTTTTTTTGTGTGTACATGTATATGTGTATGTTCTGTAGAGTGTGTATTTGTGTGTACATGTATATGTGTATACTCTGGAGAGTGTGTGTTTGTGTGTACATGTATATGTGTATGCTCTGTAGAGTGTGTGTTTGTGTGTACATGTATATGTGTATGCTCTGTAGAGTGTGTGTTTGTGTGTACATGTATATGCTCTGTAGAGTGTGTGTTTGTGTGTACATGTGTATGCTCCGGAGAGTGTGTGTCTGTGTGTATATTTGTATGCTCTGGAGAGAGTTTTTTTGTGTGTACATGTATATGTGTATGTTCTGTAGAGTGTGTATTTGTGTGTACATGTATATGTGTATACTCTGGAGAGTGTGTGTTTGTGTGTACATGTATATGTGTATGCTCTGGAGAGCATGTGTTTGTGTGTACTTGTGTATGCTCTGGAGAGAGTGTGTTTGTGTGTACATATATATGTGTATCCTCTGTAGAGTGTGTGTTTGTGTGTACATGTGTATGCTCCGGAGAGTGTGTGTCTGTGTGTATATGTGTATGCTCTGGAGAGTGTTTGTTTGTGTACATGTGTATGCTCTGTAGAGTTTGTGTTTGTGTGTACATGTATATGTGTATACTCTGGAGAGTGTGTGTTTGTGTGTACATGTATATGTGTATGCTCTGTAGAGTGTGTGTTTGTGTGTACATGTATATGTGTATGCTCTGGAGAGTTTGTGTTTGTGTGTACTTGTGTATGCTCGGAAGAGTGTGTGTTTGTGTGTACTTGTGTATGCTCTGGAGAGTGTGTGTTTGTGTGCACATATGTATGCTCTGGAGAGTGTGTGTTTGTGTGTACATGCATATGTGTATGCTCTGGAGAGTTTGTGTTTGTGTGTACATGTATATGTGTATGCTCTGGAGAGTGTGTGTTTGTGTGTACTTGTGTATGCTCTGGAGAGTGTGTGTTTGTGTGTACATGTATATGTGTATGCTCTGTAGAGTGTGTGTTTGTGTGTATATGTGTATGTGTATGCTCTGGAGAGTGTGTGTTTGTGTGTACATGTATATGTGTATGCTCTGTGGAGTGTGTGTTTGTGTGTACGTGTGTATGTGTATGCTCTGGAGAGTGTGTATTTGTGTGTACATGTATATGTGTATGCTCTGTAGAGTGTGTGTTTGTGTGTACATGTGTATGCTCTGAAGACTGTGTGTTTGTGTGTACATGTGTATGCTCTGTAGAGTGTGTGTACATGTGTATGCTCCGGACAGTGTGTGTCTTTGTGTACATGTATATGCTCTGTAGAGTGTGTGTTTGTGTGTACATGTGTATGTGTAGGCTCTGGATAGTGTTTGTTTGTGTGTAGATGTGTATGCTCTGTAGAGTGTGTGTTTGTGTGTACATGTGTATGTGTAGGCTCTGGATAGTGTTTGTTTGTGTGTAGATGTGTATGCACTGGAGAGTGTGTGTTTGTGTGTACATGTGTATGTGTATGCGCTAAAGAGTGTGTGTTTGTGTGTACATGTGTATGTGTATGCTCTGGAGAGTGTGTATCTGTGTGTACATGTATATGTTCTGGAGAGTGTGTGTTTGTGTGTGCATGTGTATGTGTATGCTCTGGAGAGTGTGTTTGTGTGTACAAGTGTATGTGTATGCTCTGGAGAGTGTGTATTTGTGTGTACATGTATATGTTCTGGAGAGTGTGTGTTTGTGTGTACATGTATATGCTCTGGAGAGTGTTTGTTTGTGTGTCCATGTATATGCTCTGGAGAGGGTGTGTTTGTGTACATGTGTATGCGCTGGAGAGTGTGGGCTTTGCCCATGTCACATGACATCAGCAGTCTGGTATGAACCCACAACAAATACTGGGCCCTGGGCAGCTGCCCCTTTTGCCCTGTGTTAAAGATGGCCCTGTGTACATGTGAATGCTCTGGAGATTGTGTTTGTGTGTACATGTGTATGCTCTGGAGAATGTGTGTGTGTGTGTGTGTGTGTACATGTTTATGAATATGCTCTGTAGAGTGTGTGTTTGTGTGTAAATGTGTATGCTCTGGAGAATGTGTGTACATGTGTATGGTCTGGAGAATGTGTGTACATGTGTATGCTCTGGAGAGTGTGTGTTTGTGTGTACATGTGTATGCTCTGTAGAGTGTGTGTTTGTGTGTATATGTGTATGCTCTGGAGAGTGTTTGTTTGTGTGTACATGTGTATGCTCTGTAGAGTGTGTGTTTGTGTGTACATGTATATGCTCTGTAGAGTGTGTTTGTGTGTACATGTGTATGCTCTGGAGAGTGTGTGTCTGTGTGTACATGTGTATGCTCTGGAGAGTGTGTGTTTGTGTGTACATGTGTATGCTCTGGAGAGTGTTTGTTTGTGTGTACATGTGTATGCTCTGTAGAGTGTGTGTTTGTGTGTACATGTATATGCTCTGTAGAGTGTGTTTGTGTGTACATGTGTATGCTCTGGAGAGTGTGTGTTTGTGTGTACATGTATATGTGTATGCTCTGTAGAGTGTGTGTTTGTGTGTACATGTATATGCTCTGTAGAGTGTGTTTGTGTGTACATGTATATGTGTATGCTCTGTAGAGTGTGTGTTTGTGTGTACATGTATATGTGTATGCTCTGGAGAGTGTGTGTCTGTGTGTACATGTGTATGCTCTGGAGAGTGTGTGTTTGTGTGTACATGTATATGTGTATGCTCTGTATAGTGTGTGTTTGTGTGTACATGTATATGTATATGCTCTGTAGAGTGTGTGTTTGTGTGTACATGTATATGTGTATGCTCTGTAGAGTGTGTCTGTGTGTACATGTGTATGCTCTGGAGAGTGTGTGTTTGTGTGTACATGTGTATGCTCTGGAGAGTGTGTGTCTGTGTGTACATGTGTATGCTCTGGAGAGTGTGTGTCTGTGTGTACATGTGTATGCTCTGTAGAGTGTGTGTTTGTGTGTACATGTGTATGTGTATGCTCTGGAGAGTGTGTGTTTGTGTGTACATGTATATGTGTATGCTCTTTAGAGTGTGTGTTTGTGTGTACATGTGTATGTGTATGCTCTGGAGAGTGTGTATTTGTGTGTACATGTATATGTGTATGCTCTGTAGAGTGTGTGTTTGTGTGTATATGTGTATGCTCTGAAGACTGTGTGTTTGTGTGTACATGTGTATGTTCTGTAGAGTGTGTGTACATGTGTATGCTCCGGACAGTGTGTGTCTTTGTGTACATGTATATGCTCTGTAGAGTGTGTGTTTGTGTGTACATGTGTATATGTAGGCTCTGGATAGTGTTTGTTTGTGTGTAGATGTGTATGCTCTGTAGAGTGTGTGTTTGTGTGTACATGTGTATGTGTAGGCTCTGGATAGTGTTTGTTTGTGTGTAGATGTGTATGCACTGGAGAGTGTGTGTTTGTGTGTACATGTGTATGTGTATGCGCTAAAGAGTGTGTGTTTGTGTGTACATGTATATGTGTATGCTCTGGAGAGTGTGTATCTGTGTGTACATGTATATGTTCTGGAGAGTGTGTGGCCTAGATTTGGAGTTTTGTCGGTAACGACCCGCGTAGCTAACGCCGGCTTTTTTCTGGCTGCACCATAAAAATAACTCTGGTATTGAGAGTCCACAAAAAGGCTGCGTTAGGCTCCAAAAAAGGAGCGTAGAGCATTTTTAACGCAGCTTCAACTCTTGATACCAGAGTTGCTTATGCAAGCGGCCAGCCTCAAAAACGTGCTCGTGCACGATTCCCCCATAGGAAACAATGGGGCTGTTTGAGCTGAAAAAAACCTAACACCTGCAAAAAAGCCGCGTTCAGCTCTTAACGCAGCCCCATTGTTTGCTATGGGGAAACACTTCCTACGTCTGCACCTAACACCCTAACATGTACCCCGAGTCTAAACACCCCTAACCTTACACTTATTAACCCCTAATCTGCCGCCCCCGCTATCGCTGACCCCTGCATATTATTTTTAACCCCTAATCTGCCGCTCCGTAAACCGCCGCTACTTACATTATCCTTATGTACCCCTAATCTGCTGCCCCTAACACCGCCGACCCCATATTATATTTATTAACCCCTAATCTGCCCCCCACAACGTCGCCTCCACCTAACTACACTTATTAACCCCTAATCTGCCGAGCGGACCTGAGCGCTACTATAATAAAGTTATTAACCCCTAATCCGCCTCACTAACCCTATAATAAATAGTATTAACCCCTAATCTGCCCTCCCTAACATCGCCGACACCTAACTTCAAACATTAACCCCTAATCTGCCGACCAGAGCTCACCGCTATTCTAATAAATGTATTAACCCCTAAAGCTAAGTCTAACCCTAACACTAACACACCCCTAAGTTAAATATAATTTTTATCTAACGAAATTAATTAACTCTTATTAAATAAATTATTCCTATTTAAAGCTAAATACTTACCTGTAAAATAAATCCTAATATAGCTACAATATAAATTATAATTACATTGTAGCTATTTTAGGATTAATATTTATTTTACAGGCAACTTTGTAATTATTTTAACCAGGTACAATAGCTATTAAATAGTTAAGAACTATTTAATAGTTACCTAGTTAAAATAATTACAAAATTACCTGTCAAATAAATCCTAACCTAAGTTACAATTAAACCTAACACTATACTATCATTAAATTAATTAAATAAAATACCTACAATTACCTACAATAAAACCTAACACTACACTATCAATAAATAAATTAAATACAATTCCTACAAATAACTACAATGAAATAAACTAACTAAAGTGCAAAAAATAAAAAAGAACTAAGTTACAAAAAATAAAAAAATATTTACAAACATAAGAAAAATATTACAACAATTTTAAACTAATTACACCTACTCTAAGCCCCCTAATAAAATAACAAAGACCCCCAAAATAACAAAATGCCCTACCCTATTCTAAATTACTACATTTCAAAGCTCTTTTACCTTACCAGCCCTGAACAGGGCCCTTTGCGGGGCATGCCCCAAGAAATTCAGCTCTTTGCCTGTAAAAAAAAACATACAATACCCCCCCCAACATTACAACCCACCACCCACATACCCCTAATCTAACCCAAACCCCCCGAATGACGGTTCCTTTAAGGGACGTCATCCAAGATGGCGTCCATCGAATTCCGATTGGCTGATAGGATTCTATCAGCCAATCGAAATTAAGGTAGGAATATTCTGATTGGCTGATGGAATCAGCCAATCAGAATCAAGTTCAATCCGATTGGCTGATTCGATCGGCCAATCAGATTGAGCTTGCATTCTATTGGCTGTTCCGATCAGCCAATAGAATGCAAGCTCAATCTGATTGGCTGATTGGATCAGCCAATTGGATTGATCTTGATTCTGATTGGCTGACTCCATCAGCCAATCAGAATATTCCTACCTTAATTCCGATTGGCTGATAGAATCCTATCAGCCAATCGGAATTCGAGGGACGCCATCTTGGATGACGTCCCTTAAAGGAACCGTCATTCGGCTAGAAGGCGTCGGGAGAAGAGGATGTTCCGCAAGATGGATCCGGAAGAAAGAAGATTGAAGATGCCGTTGATAGAAGACTTTATCCGGATCATGGACCTCTTCAGCTCCCGCTTGGATGAAGACTTCAGCCGGATCATGGACCTCTTCAGCCCCCCGCTTGGGCTTGGATCAGGACATCGGAGGAGCTCTTCAGGACGGATCGGTGAACCTGGTAGGGTGAAGACAAGGTAGGAAGATCTTCAGGGGCTTAGTGTTAGGTTTATTTAAGGGGGGTTTGGGTTAGATTAGGGGTATGTGGGTGGTGGGTTGTAATGTTGGGGGGGGGTATTGTATGTTTTTTTTTACAGGCAAAAGAGCTGAATTTCTTGGGGCATGCCCCGCAAAGGGCCCTGTTCAGGGCTGGTAAGGTAAAAGAGCTTTGAAATGTAGTCATTTAGAATAGGGTAGGGCATTTTGTTATTTTGGGGGTCTTTGTTATTTTATTAGGGGGCTTAGAGTAGGTGTAATTAGTTTAAAATTGTTGTAATATTTTTCTTATGTTTGTAAATATTTTTTTATTTTTTGTAACTTAGTTCTTTTTTATTTTTTGTACTTTAGTTAGTTTATTTCATTGTAGTTATTTGTAGGAATTGCATTTAATTTATTTATTGATAGTGTAGTGTTAGGTTTAATTGTAGGTAATTGTAGGTATTTTATTTAATTAATTTAATGATAGTATAGTGTTAGGTTTAATTGTAACTTAGGTTAGGATTTATTTGACAGGTAATTTTGTAATTATTTTAACTAGGTAACTATTAAATAGTTCTTAACTATTTAATAGCTATTGTACCTGGTTAAAACAATTACAAAGTTGCCTGTAAAATAAATATTAATCCTAAAATAGCTACAATGTAATTATAATTTATATTGTAGCTATATTAGGATTTATTTTACAGGTAAGTACAGGGAGTGCAGAATTATTAGGCAAATTAGTATTTTGACCACATCATCCTCTTTATGCATGTTGTCTTACTCCAAGCTGTATAGGCTCGAAAGCCTACTACCAATTAAGCATATTAGGTGATGTGCATCTCTGTAATGAGAAGGGGTGTGGTCTAATGACATCAACACCCTATATCAGGTGTGCATAATTATTAGGCAACTTCCTTTCCTTTGGCAAAATGGGTCAAAAGAAGGACTTGACATGCTCAGAAAATTAAAAAATAGTGAGATATCTTGCAGAGGGATGCAGCACTCTTAAAATTGCAAAGCTTCTGAAGCGTGATCATCGAACAATCAAGCATTTCATTCAAAATAGTCAACAGGGTCGCAAGAAGCGTGTGGAAAAACCAAGGCGCAAAATAACTGCCCATGAACTGAGAAAAGTCAAGCATGCAGCTGCCAAGATGCCACTTGCCACCAGTTTGGCCATATTTCAGAGCTGCAACATCACTGGAGTGCCCAAAAGCATAAGGTGTGCAATACTCAGAGACATGGCCAAGGTAAGAAAGGCTGAAAGACGACCACCACTGAACAAGACACACAAGCTGAAACGTCAAGACTGGACCAAGAAATATCTCAAGACTGATTTTTCTAAGGTTTTATGGACTGATGAAATGAGAGTGAGTCTTGATGGGCAAGATGGATGGGCCCATGGCTGGATTGGTAAAGGGCAAAGAGCTCCAGTCCGACTCAGACGCCAGCAAGGTGGAGGTGGAGTACTGGTTTTGGGCTGGTATCATCAAAGATGAGCTTGTGGGGCCTTTTCGGGTTGAGGATGGAGTCAAGCTCAACTCCCAGTCCTACTGCCAGTTTCTGGAAGACACCTTCTTCAAGCAGTGGTACAGGAAGAAGTCTGCATCCTTCAAGAAAAACATGATTTTCATGCAGGACAATGCTCCATCACACGCGTCCAAGTACTCCACAGCGTGGCTGGCAAGAAAGGGTATAAAAGAAGAAAATCTAATGACATGGCCTCCTTGTTCACCTGATCTGAACCCCATTGAGAACCTGTGGTCCATCATCAAATGTGAGATTTACAAGGAGGGAAAACAGTACACCTCTCTGAACAGTGTCTGGGAGGCTGTGGTCGCTGCTGCACGCAATGTTGATGGTGAACAGATCAAAACACTGACAGAATCCATGGATGGCAGGCTTTTGAGTGTCCTTGCAAAGAAAGGTGGCTATATTGGTCACTGATTTGTTTTTGTTTTGTTTTTGAATGTCAGAAATGTATATTTGTGAATGTTGAGATGTTATATTGGTTTCACTGGTAAAAATAAATAATTGAAATGGGTATATATTTGTTTTTTGTTAAGTTGCCTAATAATTATGCACAGTAATAGTCACCTGCACACACAGATATCCCCCTAAAATAGCTATAACTAAAAACAAACTAAAAACTACTTCCAAAACTATTCAGCTTTGATATTAATGAGTTTTTTGGGTTCATTGAGAACATGGTTGTTGTTCAATAATAAAATTAATCCTCAAAAATACAACTTGCCTAATAATTCTGCACTCCCTGTATTTAGCTTTAAATAGGAATAATTTATTTAATAAGAGTTAATTAATTTCATTAGATAAAAATTATATTTAACTTAGGGGGGTGTTAGTGTTAGGGTTAGACTTAGCTTTAGGGGTTAATACATTTATTAGAATAGCGGTGAGCTCCGGTCGGCAGATTAGGGGTTAATGTTTGAAGTTAGGTGTCGGCGATGTTAGGGAGGGCAGATTAGGGGTTAATACTATTTATTATAGGGTTAGTGAGGCGGATTAGGGGTTAATAACTTTATTATAGTAGCGCTCAGGTCCGCTCGGCAGATTAGGGGTTAATAAGTGTAGTTAGGTGGAGGCGACGTTGTGGGGGGCAGATTAGGGGTTAATAAATATAATATAGGGGTCGGCGGTGTTAGGGGCAGCAGAATAGGGGTACATAAGTATAACGTAGGTGGCGGTCGGCAGATTAGGGGTTAAAAAATTTAATCGAGTGGCGGCGATGTGGGGGGGCCTCAGTTTAGGGGTACATAGGTAGTTTATGGGTGTTAGTGTACTTTAGAGTACAGTAGAGCCTTATGAACCGGCGTTAGCCCAGAAAGCTCTTAACTACTGACTTTTGGCGGCTTGAGTTTTGTCGTTAGATTTCTAACGCTCACTTCAGACACGACTCTAAATACCGGAGTTAGAAAGATCCCATTGAAAAGATAGGATACGCAATTGACGTAAGGGGATCTGCGGTATGGAAAAGTCGCGGCTGAAAAGTGAGCGTTAGACCCTTTTTTGAGTGACTCCAAATACCGGAGATAGCCTAAAACCAGCGTTAGGAGCCTCTAACGCTGGTTTTCACGGCTAACGCCAAACTCCAAATCTAGGCCTGTGTTTGTGTGTGCATGTGTATGTGTATGCTCTGGAGAGTGTGTTTGTGTGTACAAGTGTATGTGTATGCTCTGGAGAGTGTGTATTTGTGTGTACATGTATATGTTCTGGAGAGTGTGTGTTTGTGTGTACATGTATATGCTCTGGAGAGTGTTTGTTTGTGTGTACATGTATATGCTCTGGAGAGGGTGTGTTTGTGTACATGTGTATGCGCTGGAGAGTGTGGGCTTTGCCCATGTCACATGACATCAGCAGTCTGGTATGAACCCACAACAAATACTGGGCCCTGGGCAGCTGCCCCTTTTGCCCTGTGTTAAAGATGGCCCTGTGTACATGTGAATGCTCTGGAGATTGTGTTTGTGTGTACATGTGTATGCTCTGGAGAATGTGTGTGTGTGTGTACATGTTTATGAATATGCTCTGTAGAGTGTGTGTTTGTGTGTACATGTGTATGCTCTGGAGAATGTGTGTACATGTGTATGGTCTGGAGAATGTGTGTACATGTGTATGCTCTGGAGAGTGTGTGTTTGTGTGTACATGTGTATGCTCTGTAGAGTGTGTGTTTGTGTGTACATGTGTATGCTCTGGAGAGTGTTTGTTTGTGTGTACATGTGTATGCTCTGTAGAGTGTGTGTTTGTGTGTACATGTATATGCTCTGTAGAGTGTGTTTGTGTGTACATGTGTATGCTCTGGAGAGTGTGTGTCTGTGTGTACATGTGTATGCTCTGGAGAGTGTGTGTTTGTGTGTACATGTGTATGCTCTGGAGAGTGTTTGTTTGTGTGTACATGTGTATGCTCTGTAGAGTGTGTGTTTGTGTGTACATGTGTATGCTCTGGAGAGTGTGTGTTTGTGTATACATGTATATGTGTATGCTCTGTATAGTGTGTGTTTGTGTGTACATGTATATGTGTATGCTCTGGATAGTGTGTGTTTGTGTATACATGTATATGTGTATGCTCTGTATAGTGTGTGTTTGTGTGTACATGTATATGTGTATGCTCTGTAGAGTGTGTCTGTGTGTATATGTGTATGCTCTGGAGAGTGTGTGTTTGTGTGTACATGTGTATGCTCTGGAGAGTGTGTGTCTGTGTGTACATGTGTATGCTCTGGAGAGTGTGTGTCTGTGTGTACATGTGTATGCTCTGGAGAGTGTGTGTTTGTGTGTACATGTATATGTGTATGCTCTGGATAGTGTGTGTTTGTGTGTACATGTATATGTATATGCTCTGTAGAGTGTGTGTTTGTGTGTACATGTATATGTGTATGTTCTGTAGAGTGTGTTTGTGTGTACATGTGTATGCTTTGTAGAGTATGTGTTTGTGTGTACATGTATATGTGTATGCTCTGTAGAGTGTGTTTGTGTGTACATGTATATGCTCTGTAGAGTGTGTTTGTGTGTACATGTGTATGCTCTGGAGAGTGTGTGTTTGTGTGTACATGTGTATGCTCTGGAGAGTGTGTGTCTGTGTGTACATGTGTATGCTCTGGAGAGTGTGTGTTTGTGTGTACATGTGTATGCTCTGGAGAGTGAGTGTTTGTGTGTACATGTATATGCTCTGGAGAGTGAGTGTTTGTGTGTACATGTATATGTGTATGCTCTGGAGAGTGTGTGTTTGTGTGTACATGTGTATGCTCTGGAGAGTGAGTGTTTGTGTGTACATGTATATGTGTATGCTCTGGAGAGTGTGTGTTTGTGTGTACATGTGTATGCTCTGGAGAGTGAGTGTTTGTGTGTACATGTATATGTGTATGCTCTGGAGAGTGTGTGTTTGTGTGTACATGTGTATGCTCTGGAGTGTGTGTGTTTGTGTGTACATGTATATGTGTATGCTCTGGAGAGTGTGTGTTTGTGTGTACATGTATATGTGTATGCTCTGGAGTTTGTGTACATGTGTATGCTCTGGAGAGTGTGTGTTTGTGTGTACATGTGTATGCTCTGGAGAGTGTGTGTCTGTGTGTACATGTGTATGCTCTGGAGAGTGTGTGTCTGTGTGTACATGTGTATGCTCTGGAGAGTGTGTGTTTGTGTGTAGATGTATATGTGTATGCTCTGGAGAGTGTGTATTTATGTGTATGCTCTGGAGAGTGTGTGTTTGTGTGTACATGTATATGTGTATGCTCTGGAGAGTGTGTGTTTGTGTGTACATGTATATGTGTATGCTCTGGAGAGTGTGTGTTTGTGTGTATATGTATATGTGTATGCTCTGGAGTTTGTGTACATGTGTATGCTCTGGAGAGTGTGTTTGTGTGTACAAGTATATGTGTATGCTCTGGAGAGTGTGTCTATATGGTTTAAGGTAGTTTATGTTAGGCATTCCCTTGGTATTCATGAAAGTGGTATTTTTGCTGTACAGTGGCTGGCTAAACAATAAATATGTAGTGAATATACTAAAACTGGTGAGATGCTTTTGTGGGGGGGGGGGGGGGAGGCAAAATAAATTATTGCACCGGGGCCCTGTAGACATTAGGTCCACCACTGATTTTTACTATGCGATGCTTTGCATGTACTTAAAAAATATATACTGTATAATATATAAATAAATTAAAAACCAACATTTAATTAATTAATTAATTAATTAATTAGTAAATAAATATATTATATGAATCCACAGTGGATGAATTTTAATATTTATTTACTTATTAATACTGTTTAGGTCTAGTTTCACATATTGCAATTTATTTCATATTTTATTTTAAATGATTAGCCCAGCAGAGCTAATCATTTAAAAAAAATAATAATAATTTAGTTGTTTTTTGAGATGTTGGGGGTTTGAGATGTTGGGGGTTAAAAGCGAAATTGCATGGGGGGGGGGAGGGCTAAGAAAGGGTTTGCCCAGGGTCCAGTCAATATTAAAGATGGCCCTGCCAGGCATGCCTGTGACTTAGTTCAGTGGGTGCAAGGATTAACAAACATCTAGTCTGTACTAGACCTTAGAAAAATGCCCAATGTAGAATGATAAACTCATTGTGTTAAAATCACAGTTAAATACATTTTTTTCTGAGGTGAGATTTCTGTCAGGCATCTTTCCGATTGGGCCAGGGAAATAACCACACACCAAACTCTGAAACCCTGACTGAATATTATAGTACAACTCAAATCTTCCTGTTATGTATATCAAGTTCATATACAAATAGGCAGTCAACTTGTTACATCATGAGGTTAATGTGTAGCATAAGCAGAGTTTGAAAGGCATAATATATAAATAAAATCTTATTCTAATTTGATCCAACAATAACCCTTAATTTGCCTAAGGCTTGTGTCATGGTAGGAGCAATGTTTTCTATAATTTTTTCTGCTGACATCTTTGCATCATAAAAATCCCATCCTGTGTTAAGTCGGGCCGTAAAACTGACCTTACTCAATAACATTTTCTCCAGTAAAGTTAACAAACTATTTACCTCAGGAGGTCTTTTTTTTTAAGATAAACACACAGGGACACACATCCTCTGAAAAAAAAATGTTTAGAATAATTAGCACACAGATAAAAAGTTAACCCTTTACAACTAAAATCATAAGGGCTTCAAATATAGAAACTACAAAAAAAAAAACTGCCTCCATTACAGAAATACTCAATTTATTCTCAAATGTCCTCAGACTGGAGGGACTACATGATGTACTTAATGGCTAGGAGAATCATATAGAAATTATGGGACATTATTGGGGCAGGTGCTGGTGGAACCCAGTTATATCTTTCTCATATTCACACACAGATATCGAAGGGAAAAAGCGCTCACGAAATACCAGCTGTAAGCGGCACTATGGAGAGTGGGTGTGCAATACCTGCAGGTGCTGGGCGTTCCGTGCTGCAACAGGTGTGCCTACTCCGCACACGAACAGAAACAGAATCCAAAAGGTAGTGCGCTCCGGTTCCCAACGTAAGACAGTCAACAGAGGTATAAAAAATCCTTCATTTATTAAATAAGGTTAAAAGCATAACAGAAGTGGAGCTCCAAATAAGAACAAACACAGGTAAGTGTGGTCCAGGTCAGACGCAGACGCGTTTCGTGTGCATGCGCACTTGGTCACTGCATACCGGTGACGGGACCACACACATTTTTATATCCAACATTTAAAGCTGTAAATACCTTAATTTGAAATGTATATATTACCTGGTAAGCGTGTGCAAAAGAAACCATTGTTACCTGAAATCTACTTACTAATCACTGACTACAGTAATCATCTTGTAAACCATTTAAACTTCATAATTCCCTCAGTAAATATCACTATATTTCCATATTGTCTTAATTAGTAAATTAGAGACAAAATAAGTGAAAGAAATAATTAGATTAAATCTAATCAAGTTTGACCTCATTAGAATACAAAGACACAAATAAAACAGCAAATTTATGAACAACATATGTACATTTGTACGTTTATATATTATCTAGCTTGATAAGATTAGGTTCCCAATGATCACAATCAGGTCCCTGATGATTTTATGTAGAGAGATCTTAATTTCTCCTCATGTTGCTTAATTTTTTATTTTTTTATTTTTTTTATTGAGGTTATAATAGGGCATACAAGCAATGTGCCAAAATGAAGGTCAATTACAGTACAACATTAAATGTTTACAAAGATTCAATATAAGAATGAAGAAAAATAAAACATAAATAACAACATTTAGTTAACATGCCCATCAATATGTAAACTTTCTAAGATATTTAGGAGGCCACTTTTGGACCTCATACAAACAAAAAATGATTTTAAGGATAGAAGGTGTTCTGGTGGAAAGGAAACCACTCATGGGTCTCATACGACACACCTCATTTTAATATGGTTATTTTAAAAAAAAAAAAGGTCTCTCAACACATAGTAATATATACTTAATGATGGGAAAAGAAAATATATTTGCTTAATGTGGAAGAAGATTAAGCTTGCTCTATAAGAAACATTGGCATTAAATTGGGAATATTTAAAAATCTCAAATAGATTGGCTGTTAGGACTGATCTGTGATGCGAGGATTTGGGAAACACTAAGGCTATGAATTGGTATTGATAAGGGAGAGACTTTAACATGTATAGGGATCAACTCTTGAGACCTATTGGCTGACTTGATTAAAGCTGCACCTAGACATCTAAGAACTAGCAGAGATAAAGGTAAGCAGATAAAATCTGGTCATAAATTAACTAAGATTATCAGTTCAAGATTGTAAGTGAGGCTTGCAAAAGTCATAAACTATTTCCCCCAGTAACATAAGGGTTGGCATAGGTGTTATCCACTAGTAATCAGTACAAATCACACACATCCCCACCTCCACACCCTGGGGAACCCTTCCACAAGGAGACAACAAGTATATAAGAGAATAGTGGTATAGTGACAGGCAGCTACTCCATAAGGACAAACTTTAACATAGAAGCATGCTGCACTCCATCATCTCGGGCGCAGACAATGGAGCAGTCTACTTAGCGGTGGGAATACGGTAACTGGATAGCTGCTGTTGGTGGGTATAACATACCTGTTGCATGAAACACTTAGGATAATATTTACTCATGACATGCTAAGGTAACAGGTAAAAAACAGAGAAACTTTCAAAACAAAACACAGACCCAGCAAAACTATATAATACAGCCTAGAAGTATACAGTATATATGGAGTCTATAGGTCTAGACTAGGAGGTTAGTCCAAAGTTACAGGTTTCCTCTCACAAGGTAGGACTTGTCCATATGGATGGAACATATGCGTTAGCCTATAGGCATCATTAATAAACATCCAGGTGCCCCTGTAGTCACTGAGTCTCCTTGAATAGTCCCAAGATGTGGTTAAATAGAGATGGATAATTCAGTCATTTAATGATTACCTGTGTGAGTTCTGTGGGTAGAGAGTGTCTAACTTACAACGTACGAGTAAAGATTGTGTTGAGGCTGATCACCTCTCTCTGTAGCATAGTGGAGAGACTGAGTATATAGCTCATGATAAATAGCAATGTCTTTGCGATATTTGCTAACCCCTTCTCTCTTTTCCTTTCCTTGTGGACAGTCGGTCTGTGTGGAGTGATTAACCTATGCCTGCTTTGAAGGTAATTGTAGTAGAGAGCAGATACTGAGAGTTTTTACATGCCACTTGAAGCTGAGATGCTGTACCTGGGGTTGGGAGGGAGTCCGGTCTGTATGACCCCCTAGGCGGAATATACATCAAAATCTGCATGGGGAACACGATACCACCAGGTCCACTACTGTAAAGTAAAGACTGTCTCCGTGGGTTGTCTGGATATAATCCCCGTAATATAACAGAGCCCAAATCTTCACACACTGGCCCATCAGCCTGCAAAGTACTGAGAGGGGATTTGGGTGCATGCCAGTCCGTCAGCAATGCTTATAGCTTCTCTGCAGGGATCCTTAAATGTTTCTCCATTTAGCTATGTGGTCTAAACCAGAGTGGAGTGTTCATTACCATTGTGCAGGTAACCTCATGGGGTGTGTTGAAAAGCTGTGACCAGTAGGTGCTCCAATTTAGAACAGTGATCATCAATAAGTAGAAATAGCTCCTCTATTATTATCTGTTATTAGATAATGCCAATAATGTATAGTGTCCATAGGCAAGCAATCTCCTAAGAAGATGTGTAAATACGTATAGTTAGGTGAATTCCAAACACATTATGGCCAAAGGCGGCCTGCCGGGGGGGTATAGTTATTGCTGTGATGTTGCGATGTTGTGACGACTCCAGGCACTGATGCCAACAGCCTCATATTGCTTAATTTAAGATAAAGTTCCCAGTTATCACAGTTAGATTCCTAGTTAATTTATGTAAAGAGATCTAGATCTCTCCTCATATTAGTTCCTGAGGGATTTGTAGTTTTCAAAGAGAAAATCCTGTATATCTCTCTTTTATTTAATTTGTTTTCCCTATTACCCCCTCTCCTCTATATTGGGACATGATCAATGCCCTGCAATGTAAGTGAGGAGGTATCAGAGTTGTGCAGATTTTTAAAATGCCTAGAAACTGGAGTGTCTGATTCAGGATCTTCTATGGATCCAAGATGTTCCAAGAATCGATCCTTTAAGGCCCTTTTGGTTTTCCCTATATATTGTTTCTGACACAAATTACAGGTTAAAAGACATGAGTGGTATAACAGTTGACAAAATATTTAATTTTGTGTTCATGACCTGTAGTGCTGGATTGAAAAGTGTCACCTTCAATAATAAAGTTGCATGTATTACACGTCGCTCTCATGCATTTTAAAGAGCCTTTTCTACCCTTTAACCAGGTGGTTTTGGTATTTGCAGGAAGTTCAGAAGGGGGCAAATAATTTGCCAGGGTTTTGGCCTTCTTGGACACAAAATCAAAACCATCTTGTGTAATTTGTTTAATTGTAATGTCTGAATGTAGAACAGGAATAGAATCCCGGATATTACAAATTGTTTTAAATTCTGTGTTGTAGGTGGTTAAAAATTAAATTTTATGTTTACTGTTGGTACTGTTGCATTGCTTATATTTGAGTAATTGTTCTCTAGGTATGCTGTCAACATCTTTTTTAACCTTATCAAGCAAGGTTTCTGCATATACCTGGCTTTAAGTCTATTTGTGATCATTTGTGTTTGTTTAATATATTCTTCATTGGTTGAGTAGTTTCTTTTAGCCCTTACAAATTCACATTTAGGAATTCCTCTCACTACATGTTTCGGATGGTATGAGTCAAATTGTAATGTTGTATTCCCTGCTGTGGGTTTTCTATAGAGTTTGGTTTCTATTGTCTGTTTATCTTCGTTGACATAGACCATCACATCCAAGAAATTCATAGACTCTATATTGTGTTCTCCCACTAATTTGATCCCACATTGATTATCATTTAGATATTTACAGAATAAATCTGTTTTGTCACTGTCCCCATCAAATATGAAAAACAAGTCATCAATATATCTATAGAAATATTTGATGTCAGTCTTGAAGGGATTTGAATCTCCAAAGATGTGGAACAGCTCCCACCAACCCATAAAATGGTTGGCGTAAGAAGGGGCAAATTTTGCCCCATGGCTGTTCCATGTCTTTGGAGATAAAAATCATTCCCAAACATGAAAAAAGTCAACAAGTATTCTACTGCCCTGAGTAAGAATTGCTTGGTTGCTGGTTCATAATTACTGTATACATCCAGAAAAAATCAAAAGCAGTAATTCCCTTAGCATGTTGTATGCATGTATAAAGGGATGCTACATCAATTACTATAAATCTGTAAGTAGACTCCCATTTGATTTAATCTACATAGAAGGGAGGTAGTATCTTGAATGTAGCTTGGAAGATTTTTTACCAAGGGTTGTAGAAAAGTGTCGACTAGATCTGATAGTGGTTCATTGAGTGAATCTATCCCTGCAATGATGGGACGTCCCGGAGGATTTAAGGGATCTTTGTGAAGTTTAGGAAAATAATGAAAAATTGGTGTAACAGAAAAAGGAGGAATTAGAGATTCTTTAGTCTGCTGATCAATTACATTATTATGTTTAGCTAACAAAATTATGCCAACCATTTTCGTTTTTAAATTGTTGTGTGGGGTTAAATTTTAATTTCATATAAACTTCAGAATCACTAAGTTGCTTAATTACTTCCACAGTATAATCAGATCTATTTAAGATGACCACGTTGCCTTATTACTATTTCATAATTGGCACTCAATTCTTGTAATGCTTGTTTTTCTTTGTAAGTAATGTTTTTTTGTCTAGTCTTCATTTTCTTAACTTTCTCATCTAGATTTCTCAATTTCTCTTCAACTGTTTTTTGAAAGACATCCAATATTTTTCCACTTTTTTTATTTTCTCAAACATCTATAATCCACCTTGAGTACCACGCCCTCTTTATTCCTCATTGAGGGGTGAGTGCACCTCTAAACCATATGATGTGGTGTTTATTTGTATTTTTTTTTTATTGTAAAATTCTGAAATTTAGTAAAGAACTTCTCTGTGATAAAGGTTACTCTTTAATGAATGTATTAATTGGTTAATTAATTAATTAATAATTTAAAAAGTCTTATGTCTTTATTTAATACTAATGCAGTAAGAATACAGATATTTATGTTACTAATTACCTTATTATGAATATATATCTTTTGATACGGTTTAGAAAAGTTTAATAAATATAAGCTATAAGTCTGTGTGTGTGACTATTTGCCATAGAGGATTACATTACTGCTTTAAGTCTTCCTGACAGCCAAGAAGAGTAAAAAAATTACTAAATTTTTGTTACTTCTAACTAAAGTACAGAGTAGTATTGTTAGACACCTGAGGTGAAATCACTGCTCTATGTTACTGAAAACCATAGAGGGTAAAAATCCTAAAGGTTTGTGTGTTATTTGGGTCCAAGGGAGTAAAATGATTGCCCTATGTGCATTACTGACATTCAAGGGGGTAAAATAACTGCTCTTTGTGTTTTACCATCAGCCAGGGGGGTAAAACTCATTACATTGTGTCTGTATATTATGGCTAAAATGATTGAACATCTGTAAAAGATATATTGCCCGAGTAGGTTGGAGCCAAAAGTATAGTTTTAGGGAGGCGTCATTACACCCCCAGTCACCTGCTGGTCATTCAGTATTTTTATAGAGGACAGCTGACAACCTTAATTTGAACACTTGTGGCTATATAGCCCCACTTTAATATACTTCTTTTATTTCATGATGTTTTCATATATACATAAGAATTTGTAGTAAGAACTTCTGGGAGTAAAAAACAAAAATTGAAATATATTAGTCCTTTCTGTTAACCATCAGAACAAGTAATTTTTTTTATTTTACTCCTAATAATAATTTTCATAGGTTTCTAAATGTTACGTTGTGATGGATCCCCCCTATGGCAGACCCTCTTGTTATTACTGAACTCATAAGCAGTTCCCCTTGTTTGCTTTCTGACACTCTTGGCGTTACGTTCCCTGGAAGCCCCTGATTTATTTTATATGCCAGTTAGCAATATTCAGTACAAGCCCTATCCACTCTCTCCACCTATGTTAATCTGGGCTTTTACTAATTCTGTAGTGAATTAGCTGCCTAGAATAACACAGGCATTGGAGAGGTTGGAGATGGTTTTTAATGACCAGTGAGAACCAAGAACACTGAAGTTAATTCATATGTAAATGAGCCTGGCTGATCAAAAGTCTACAAAAGGGCATTTACTGAAGTATTGACCATATCTGCTGATGGTTTCCACCCCAAAACATACAATGTAAATTGCACATAATGTGCCCAAAATATATATTATATTAATCAATCTAATAAGTAAATAAGCCTGAGCTGTATTCTAAACAATCACTGTGTAGCACGCTGCAGGGTCATGTATAAGGAAGGCACTCTAGGCTCCAGGGAGGTAATGAAACAAGCACAAGAAGAGGTATTTTCTTATTTTCTTCACATTCTTTAACTGTTATTGTTCACACAGGCTCATCTACTGTTCAAACAGATCAACTCACTTTCTGTGTGATCATTCAAAGATAAACAGATCAACCATGGCCACAATAACTGTATTAAAAACAATGTAGAAACACTTTGCAAAAGGACTGATGACCACAAGTGGGAGATCCTGGGGCAGACACAGACAAGCAGAGGACAGTAGTCCCATAAGGCCTAGTGCAGCACAATACTGCATTGAAGAGTTTTGCTTCTGTTACCCGTCAGTGTCTTCTTGCTCTCTAACAAGTTGCTCAAAATGACTTGGAACCAATCTCTCAGCTTGACAAGACTTTACTCCATTGGAAATTCATTTTATGGCCTTTAGCGATTTTCTTTTATACAAGGGGATTGGCAGTGAAGTGGTGCAGCCAACCTTTTGCAAAGAGCTGTTTCCCGGAAGCTCTAAGGGTTTGCTGCTTTTGAAGAGAGAGACTTAAACCATGGCCAATGTCCTGGGAGCCAGAGAGAGCAACAATTTGTTGTTGAAGGACCCCAAGATCAACAGATGCTTTATAGGAGACTATTCTACTCTCTCAATATGCAAAAGGTTTGTAGTTATTCAGCATTTCATGGATGTATATATATATATATATATATATATATATATATTATATATATATATATATATATATATATTCTTTATATATATATATTCTCTGACAGGTTTGAGCTGGGTGAATTATTGGTATGAAAGAACCAGGAGTCTATGTTCTTCTCTGATTTTCAAAAGGTTAATCAATAGAGATGATTGCTGATTAGTTCAATTCTTAGAGCTCTGAGCTGATTCCAAACTACACCCCAACAAACAATTGGCCTTTTTGGGATAATTATTCATTCAGGCTAAAGAATGTAACTAATTGCTAGCACTTTTACTGTATTACAACAAGAAAAACAGATTTCTAGCGTTAAAGCCACATTGTATAAGAACAAGTAGCAATCTCCCCCCCCCCCCACCCACAAAGTTACAAGACCTAACCTGGTAAATGACACACAAACAACTGGCTGATATACATTAACCTTTTAAACAGAGAGGACGAGTTTCAGAACAGGTTCCTATACTTGGTTAATAGATGTAGTATGTAATATTGTCAGAAATGGTTAGGGAACATCAACATAAATGGCCCTATTGTTAAAGGGACATAATACTCATATGCTAAATCACTTGAAACTGATGCAGTATAACTGTAAAAAGCTGACAGGAAAATATCACCTGAGCATCTCTATGTAAAAAATGAAGATATTTTACCTTACAATCTCCTCGGCTCAGCAGAGTAAGTTCTGTGTAAAAAGTTATACTCAGCTGCTCCCAGCTGCAGGTAAAAAAAAATAAATGAAGAAATGAACTGCAGCCAATCAGCATCAGCAGTGCTGAGGTCATGAACTCTTTTTCTGTGATCTCATGAGATTTCACTTAACTCTCATGAGATTTCATTGTAAGCTTCCCAAATCTGAATAGGGAAATAACATGAGAGTGCACGAGGCTCATCCTTTCAGCTGTCGCAGGACAGACATACTAATATGCTGCTTAGAAATCCTTTACAATGGGATGTGGCTACTGAGGAACTTTTGAGGTAAAATATCTTTCTTTTTTACATAGAGATGTTCAGGTGATATTTTCTGGTCAGCTTTTTACAGCTATGCTGCATCACTTTCAAGTGTTTAAACATTTGGGTATTATTGCCCTTTCAGTAAATAAGAGATCACCAAAGGCCTGAACATTCAGAGTTTTTGTGACTTGTCAGTGGGGAGAAGTTTTGTGCACTTATAGCATTAAAATCCTAGTAGCCTGAAGCAGCAGTCAGCAGTAGCTTTTTCAATATGGCTGCTAGAAGACAGGCGTGGAATTATCACATATGCACTGGGCTTAGAGCTGAAAATGTAATTGTTGCAGAGCAAAACTGAGGAATGTACAACAATGTGAGGCGGCCTTCCGAGGGGTGCACTAGAGCATATAAGGGTAGGCCGGGAGCAGTGACACTTTGTATTTTCCTATGGAAATCACAAGCAGCAGCTGACTTTAGCAAAAGATAGAAGGGTTTTTAAGAGCTGACAATGACACTTGCCATGTCACAGTGGAATAAGGAAAGGACAGGATGTAGGTGGAAGAAAGTCACTGAGGTCAAACTTTCTCAGAGGATGCTTTGCGTTTGTTGCCTTGATCGGTAACTTGCGTTTAACACAAGAGTAACAAAGAGTAAACTGAAACGTGAAAGCGTGGAGCAGCTGCGAGTGAACCCTGGATCAGATGTAAATTGCCCAAATTAAAACTAAAAATAAATAGCTTAAGTCTTAAGCTATCCTGCCTGTTTTAATCACAACCTTGACCTTGTGCCAAAGGAGAAACTTAAAATAGCTGACCTTAAAGTGTAGGAGTAAAGCATTATGCTTTTTGTTTTGTTTTTGTGTTGGGAGATAACTCAGATATACAAATGATGAGTTAGCTTCTATATCATTTAAATACCAGCTGTTACTCATTCTATTTTTCTGTTGGAATTGCAATTGGCTTAAAGGGACACTGAACCCAACATTTTTCTTTTGTAATTCAGAAAGAGCATGCAATTTGAAGCAACTTTCTAATTTACTTCTATTATCAATTTTTCTTCGTTCTCTTGCTATCTTTATTTGAAAAAGAAGGCATCTCAGCTTTTTTGGGTTCAGTACTCTGGACAGCACTTTTTTATTGGTGGATGAATTTATCCACCAATCAGCAAGGGCAACCCAGGTTGTTCACCAAAAATGGGCAGGCATCTAAACTTACATTCTTGCATTTCAAATAAAGATACCAAGAGAATGAAAAAAAAATTATAATAGGAGTAAATTAGAAAGTTGCTTAAAATTTCATGCTCAATCTGAATCACAAAAGAAAAAATTTGGTTACAGTGTCCCTTTAAGTAAAAACAGGATCAATTTGTATAATTTATCCCACTATTTACTGGGTAAAAATAAAATATTATGGATGACATTAAAATGAAAATCAGCACAGATATTCTTGTACTATGTTCGCATAGACGGACATTTTTCCACTAAATAAACCTAAACTGCTACAAAGTGAAAACCTTAACTAACCTCATTTGAGGTATATATCAACTATGCCATGTGTTTTTAATCATCCCACCGTTCCCCACCCTCCAAGGAGCACATGGATGTAATCACAGGTGCAGGGTTAAGAGTAATGTGATTCATCTGTCTGCTCAGCACAATTGAAGTGAATAAGCCTGCAATGTTTTCAAATTTAGCAGATTGATGTCACAGAGAAAAAAAAAGCCACTAAATTATTTGGAAGAAAAAAACTAAACGTGCCAAGTTTACAGCTAGCTGCTGTTGATCTAGTTTCCTTACTGGGCACAAGATGCTAGAATTCTGAGAAGCAGAATACTCAAATGTCTAACGATAATCCAAGGAATTAGCAGGCCAGCTGTATGAAATAGAGGCTGATTTTATTAGTTAGATGTTTCAATACTAATAACTTCTGCTCCTTGAAAAGATGAATAGACACAAAGAAACAAGATATCAGAGACTCGTACGACTGCTCTTGTTAATAAAAAAAACACAAATGGTTTCAGTTTGCTTATTTTCGCCCTCATTACCATGCTAATTGAAAACATCTTTTTTTTCTAGAATCAATGGAAATGCCATCATTCAGCAAAATAAGCAGAGACTGCTGGCCAAACATAAATAACATAGGCTAAAATATATTATATATTATTCTTTCATGATTCAGATAGAGCATGCAATTTTAAGCAATTTTCTAATGTGCTCCTATTATCAAACTTTCTTCGTTCTCTTGCTATCTTTGTTTGAAAAAGAAGGCATCTAAGCTAAGGAGCCAGCCAATTTTTGGTTTAGACCCTGGACAGCAGTTGTTTATTGGTGGATGAATGTATCCACCAATCAGCACGAACAACCCCGGTTGTTTACCAAAAATGGGCCGGCATCTTGCTTTTCAAATAAAGATACCAAGAGAATGAAGAAACTTTGATAATAGGAGTAAATTAGAAAGTTGCTTAAAATTGCATGCTCTGTATCTGAATCACGAAAGAAAAAAGTTGGGTTCAGTGTCCCTTTAAAGGGACAGTAAAGCCAAAATTAAACTTTCATGATTCAAATAGAGGATGCAATTTTAAACAACTTTTCAATTTACTTGTGTTATCAAATGTGCTTTGTTCTCTTGGTATCTTTTATTGAATAGTAAAACTAGGTAGATCATAAGAGCTCATGAGTGTGCACGTGTCTTTAGTACTGTATCGTAGCAGTGTTTTGCAACATTGTATAACAAAGCTACAAATAATGTTACAAAGCTACAAATAATGTTGCAAAACACTGCTACCATAGAGTACTAAAGACATGTGCACACTCCTGAGCTCTTATGAGCCTACCTAATTTAAAACTTCAACAAAAGATACAAAGAGAACAAAGCAAATTTTATAAAATAAGTATATTGGAAAGTTGTTTAAAACTGCATGCTCTATCGGAATCCTGACTTTACTGTCCCTTTAATCTTCTAAAAAAGAAACATTAACATATTTTCCATTTTAAATTCAAAATATATTGCAAAAAAATAAATAAATAAAGCTTTACTGCTGATATAAGGCACTGCTTAATTTTTTATTTTTTTTTCAAAGAGAATGTAAATTTTGATGCTAAAGTGCCTGGTTTTTAAAAATTCAATTAAAAACAGGGGCACTTTAATTAATCAAAATTTACATTTCACTCCTGTTGTGAAAAAAAGGTAGCTTTTAATCTTGACAGCAGCTCCAGCTTCCTCCACCCATTGCAAAGCCTCTTCCTGGGTCTAAAATGAGGAATCCGGCTTCCTCCAATCACAGCGTTAATTCAGACACTGATTCCCCTGGGGGGGGGGAAGCCGTGATTGGAGGATGACCTATCCATCATTTCTGACATCAGAAATGGCTTGCATCAACCGGAGGAAGCTGGAGCTGCTGTCAAGTTTAAAAGGTAAGTTTTTTTTCACAGCAGGAGTGAAATGTAAATTTTGATGAATTAAAGTGCCCCTGTTTTTAATCAAATTTTTAAAAACCGGGCACTTTAGCATAAAAATTTACATTCACTTTAAGGACTACAATTACAGCCAAGAAAACCGAGCAGTATGCTGGCATATTTGTTATGATTATTATCTTGGGCACTCGTGGGCACCTTTGCCATAGGTTCGCACCCCTTCTCTAGTATATATTTGATGAAAAAAAGTTTTTAATTTTTCAAAATAAAAAGCTATCTGAGGTGCTCAGGCTTTTTAGGTCAGTCAATCATGATAGGATTTCCGTGGGTCATATGAAGTTATATTCACAATTATGTTAAAGATCATGCCTCGAAAAAAGAGATAATAATCACATTTTTATAAATGACATAGGAATTTACATTTGGAATAAATAAACATGTTGAAAGGGACATTTAAATGAAAATTAAACTTTTATGATCCAGATAGAGCATGCGATTTTAAGAGACTTTCCAAAAATGTTCTATATTATCAAATTTGTTATCAAGAAATCCTTTGTTGGTCAGCATACCTAGGTAGGATCAGGAGCGTGCAGCAATGTTTTCAACAACTTTGTAGAAACCTTATACAAGTTAACTGACAACGTGTAATACATAATGTCTCAATCAGTAGCACTTGATTGTTTTTTCAAACACCCTCATCTGGCTCCTTAAAAACTGCATGAATGGCTTAAAGGGACACTAAAACCTTATCATTACAAGATATGTCCGTTTTCTTGCCATAAAGTAAAATATCAGCCAAGTGTAAACATGTTTAAAAAAAGGTAAAACCTTGTTTGCTGCAATTTTTTTGCATCCGCCAAACTCCATCCACAGCTTGCCTTATATGTTGAAGCCAATTGTTACTGGAGTAGACAAGGCTATACAGTGACTATGGCATTGTTTTGCAGTTTGCTATCTGATAACCTAAGCTGAGGCCAACTGGGGACATATATGTAGCAGGGTTAGCCTGTTACATTCCCAATGCTAAGACTCAGAACACATAGTGTATGGAGCACTTTAAGACATTACCTGGTCTACCAAGAGAATCACCTGCTCCTAAATTCAATACTCGTATTTAGCAACTACAAGATACATTTCAATGCTTTTATGGACATTACTTACTTCTCAGGAGAGGTATAAACAGCAAGCTGAAAGTTAGAGTATTCCTTTCCTATCATATCAGTGTGGGGATAAAGTATGGCTATCCACCCTAAATATTAAGCTATCCTGCCCACCAAAGAATTTGGCGTCCAAATACATAGGTCCTTTGCAAATCTCATGAACCATTAATCCAGAGTACAACCTGCTTTACCAGCCTCTTATAGACCACATTCCATCTTTCATGCGTCTTTACTGAAACCCTGGAATCCATCATCTTCAATTGACATTCCACCACCTCCCATTTTTTGTGAATGGTTCAGAGGAATATGAGGTGGCCTCCATTTTAGATTTTGGCAGAAAATGGGGGAGATTAGAGTATTTAGTTTCATGTAAAGGCTTTGGACCAGAGGAAATAACTTGGGAGCCCGCTATTTATGTGCATACCCCAATTTTAGTACAAAGATGTAACCTGTTTCTTTAAATCCTCCTTTTTTTTTGCAGACATGTCTGTACGTAGTACCTGTTTCTTAGCATGTGTCTCCTGTTTTCCTTTCTGAATTTGGATTCCTGAACCTGGCTAACCTTCCTGGATTATTCCTTTGCCTCATCCCTTTGGTTGTGACATTTGGATTAAGAACTGATCACAGTGTTTAACCCTGGCTATTTCCTTACCCTTATCTATACTTCGCTTATGGAGTGTCTTTATGGTATATGACCTGGGCCTGCTATTTGATTTCCTTAAAGCCATATCCCTTGCTGAGAGACTTATTTGGATTGATTCCTGATTTTGACCTGCCTTGTTTATGTATTATGAGTATCGCTCCTGCATAACAGATTGATTACCAAAAGAAAACAAGGCAAATGTTCCCTTGACACTTCCTTGGATTTAAATGGGGTGTCTTTGTGAAAAGTTTAGGCTCCGACTTTTGTAAAGACTGATCAATACTGAATATCTCAGACGGAAGGAGGAAAACCTCCTGTAATGGACACTCTACTATTACTACAATTTCTATCCTATGCAAAAAAGATAGTTCTTGGCCCTGTATGTCATACCCTGGAGTCAAAGTGTTGTTGAACAGTTACTTTGTTATCATGCTACTTATGGACTTTGGCTACAAGCTACTTCCTAATTTTATGATGTTTTTTGTTTCTCTTTGGCTCCTGCTTCCTGCATCTGTGGGTCATTACCTATCAAGTTCAGCCCTTACCTTCAGTCCTTGCCTGTTTATAGTCAAATTCTGGTGTGACTAGTCTGGCTTTCCATTGCTGAACTTTGAACTTTAGATTTCCTTTGTCTACTCCTCTGCCTGAACCCTGTTCCTGAGCGTATTCATGATTTGAACTTTGGCTTGGACTCTTGTTATTGACTGTTTCCTGATTGGTAACCTGTTTATATGGACTTTTGATCCCAGCTTGTTTTTATGACCCCGTTTCTTGTCCTTTCCACTCGTACCTCTGTATCCTGAACAAATTCGACCCCTGGCATGGACTTTTACTACTCTTTTGCCTGCTCCTTTGTAATCACACTCTGGTCCCAAACTGAAAAGCCCATCTAACTAGGGATCATATTTTGTGGACAATATTTTGTAATTCGGATTATCCTAACTTGTGAAGGTATAATCTAGATTTTATTAAAGACACAGAGACGAGTATTTTGCTTTCTTTCTTTTACTACTATCAATGCAGTTTTGAAAGTATACAGAAAAAAAAAACAAATAACTGACAATATTTGAAAAATGACAGCATACATTAAATACAGACCAATATGGACACTGGACTGGACCTACCAAGAGATCAGTGGGATCTCGTGCTGTACGAGTCTTGTAAAGGACTGATTAACGCTGACCTGAGAGAAAATTGCTTAAAGACGACCTTTAGGTGGTATCTTACACCGGAGAAAACACAACATTTTTCACAGGATGGCACAAACCACTGCTATAGAGGGTGCAGGGTAAGGGGTACATACCTACATATGTGGTGGGCATGCCAATCAATAATTTCCATCTGGGGAAAACTCCAGAGGCTCCTAGGTAGATTACTACAGGAACCTATTATTATCACAGCTCCGCATGTCCTCCTGAACTACAGATTTACTCAGTATAACAAGGCAATTAATACATTTATCAAAATTCTATGTACAGCGAAGAGGGTCTGTATTGCCAGACATTGAAAAGTGGGGGCTTCAGCTTGGCAAGAGGTTCTAGATAAAATAGAACATATTTACACTATGTCAGAGGTCGTAGCTTCAATACAAGGGTCCAGGGAACAATTTACTAAGATATGGTTCTATTGGATTATGAATGAGAGGGACTGAGAAATGTGCCAGTTATTTGAGCGGGTGACCCCATAAAGAGTTAAAGACAATCCGAGATCTCACCTTCCCAACTTGACTGGACTCACTGAATAGATGTCATTCTCTTCTAGTACCGATTAGAGTCTAGACGAAATTCAATGACAGTGTAGTCGCTCACAATTAGTACCACAAATTTGAATTTGGTTTTTGTTTCAATTCAAGTGATATTGTTCTATAGGTTTTATAGGTTTGTATAAAATGGGCATGGTATAAGTATAGAAACACAGCACAAAGGATCAGTTACAAGGTCTATGACGCTCCAATTTCCTTTGCTGGCAGGGGGCATGGTGGGGGTTTAAGAGATGTCAAGGTTATATATGCACTCAAGAGAAATTGTACCTTCTTGCCTTCTGTTTGTGAATTTTATTTTTCTGATGTGCTGTCTCCTTATTTTATTGCCTTAAATAAAGAAATATTTCAACTAAATACAGATCAGTGACCAATAAAAAGGGTGAGACTGGTTAAACTGACCAATCAGCTTAAACATGTAGACCATAAACTGACCAATATCATACAGCAAATCCTCTTTCTTGGAAGTTTTTGAAGGAAAAAACATAATTTATGTAAGAACTTACCTGATAAATTCATTTCTTTCATATTAGCAAGAGTCCATGAGCTAGTGACGTATGGGATATACATTCCTACCAGGAGGGGCAAAGTTTCCCAAACCTCAAAATGCCTATAAATACACCCCTCACCACACCCACAATTCAGTTTAACGAATAGCCAAGAAGTGGGGTGATAAAAAAGTGCGAAAGCATATAAAATAAGGAATTGGAATAATTGTGCTTTATACAAAATCATAACCACCACAAAAAAAGGTCGGGCCTCATGGACTCTTGCTAATATGAAAGAAATGAATTTATCAGGTAAGTTCTTACATAAATTATGTTTTCTTTCATGTAATTAGCAAGAGTCCATGAGCTAGTGACGTATGGGATAATGACTACCCAAGATGTGGATCTTTCCACACAAGAGTCACTAGAGAGGGAGGGACAAAATAAAGACAGCCAATTCCTGCTGAAAATAATCCACACCCAAAATAAAGTTTAATGAAAAACATAAGCAGAAGATTCAAACTGAAACCGCTGCCTGAAGTACTTTTCTACCAAAAACTGCTTCAGAAGAAGAAAACACATCAAAATGGTAGAATTTAGTAAAAGTATGCAAAGAGGACCAAGTTGCTGCTTTGCAAATCTGGTCAACCGAAGCTTCATTCCTAAACGCCCAGGAAGTAGAAACTGACCTAGTAGAATGAGCTGTAATTCTCTGAGGCGGAGTTTTACCCGACTCAACATAGGCAAGATGAATTAAAGATTTCAACCAAGATGCCAAAGAAATGGCAGAAGCTTTCTGGCCTTTTCTAGAACCGGAAAAGATAACAAATAGACTAGAAGTCTTACGGAAAGATTTCGTAGCTTCAACATAATATTTCAAAGCTCTAACAACATCCAAAGAATGCAACGATTTCTCCTTAGAATTCTTAGGATTAGGACATAATGAAGGAACCACAATTTCTCTACTAATGTTGTTGGAATTCACAACTTTAGGTAAAAATTCAAAAGAAGTTCGCAACACCGCCTTATCCTGATGAAAAATCAGAAAAGGAGACTCACAAGAAAGAGCAGATAATTCAGAAACTCTTCTGGCAGAAGAGATGGCCAAAAGGAACAAAACTTTCCAAGAAAGTAATTTAATGTCCAATGAATGCATAGGTTCAAACGGAGGAGCTTGAAGAGCTCCCAGAACCAAATTCAAACTCCAAGGAGGAGAAATTGACTTAATGACAGGTTTTATACGAACCAAAGCTTGTACAAAACAATGAATATCAGGAAGAATAGCAATCTTTCTGTGAAAAAGAACAGAAAGAGCAGAGATTTGTCCTTTCAAAGAACTTGCGGACAAACCCTTATCTAAACCATCCTGAAGAAACTGTAAAATTCTCGGTATTCTAAAAGAATGCCAAGAAAAATGATGAGAAAGACACCAAGAAATATAAGTCTTCCAGACTCTATAATATATCTCTCTAGATACAGATTTACGAGCCTGTAACATAGTATTAATCACAGAGTCAGAGAAACCTCTTTGACCAAGAATCAAGCGTTCAATCTCCATACCTTTAAATTTAAGGATTTCAGATCCTGATGGAAAAAAGGACCTTGTGACAGAAGGTCTGGTCTTAATGGAAGAGTCCACGGTTGGCAAGAGGCCATCCGGACAAGATCCGCATACCAAAACCTGTGAGGCCATGCCGGAGCTACCAGCAGAACAAACGAGCATTCCTTCAGAATCTTGGAGATTACTCTTGGAAGAAGAACTAGAGGCGGAAAGATATAGGCAGGATGATACTTCCAAGGAAGTGATAATGCATCCACTGCCTCCGCCTGAGGATCCCGGGATCTGGACAGATACCTGGGAAGTTTCTTGTTTAGATGGGACGCCATCAGATCTATTTCTGGAAGTTCCCACATTTGAACAATCTGAAGAAATACCTCTGGGTGAAGAGACCATTCGCCCGGATGCAACGTTTGGCGACTGAGATAATCCGCTTCCCAATTGTCTATACCTGGGATATGAACCGCAGAGATTAGACAGGAGCTGGATTCCGCCCAAACCAAAATTCGAGATACTTCTTTCATAGCCAGAGGACTGTGAGTCCCTCCTTGATGATTGATGTATGCCACAGTTGTGACATTGTCTGTCTGAAAACAAATGAACGATTCTCTCTTCAGAAGAGGCCAAAACTGAAGAGCTCTGAAAATTGCACGGAGTTCCAAAATATTGAACGGTAATCTCACCTCCTGAGATTCCCAAACTCCTTGTGCCGTCAGAGATCCCCACACATCTCCCCAACCTGTGAGACTTGCATCTGTTGAAATTACAGTCCAGGTCGGAAGCACAAAAGAAGCCCCCTGAATTAAACGATGGTGATCTGTCCACCATGTTAGAGAGTGTCGAACAATCGGTTTTAAAGATATTAATTGAGATATCTTCGTGTAATCCTTGCACCATTGATTCAGCATACAGAGCTGAAGAGGTTGCATGTGAAAACGAGCAAAGGGGATCGCGTCCGATGCAGCAGTCATAAGACCTAGAATTTCCATGCATAAGGCTACCGAAGGGAATGATTGTGACTGAAGGTTTCGACAAGCTGCAATCAATTTTAGACGTCTCTTGTCTGTTAAAGACAGAGTCATGGACACTGAATCCATCTGGAAACCCAGAAAGGTTACCCTTGTCTGAGGAATCAATGAACTTTTTGGTAAATTGATCCTCCAACCATGATCTTGAAGAAACAACACAAGTCGATTCGTATGAGATTCTGCTAAATGTAAAGACTGAGCAAGTACCAAGATATCGTCCAAATAAGGAAATACCACAATACCCTGTTCTCTGATTACAGACAGAATGGCACCGAGAACCTTTGTAAAAATTCTTGGAGCTGTAGCTAGGCCAAACGGCAGAGCCACAAACTGGTAATGCTTGTCCAAAAAAGAGAATCTCAGGAACTGATAATGATCTGGATGAATCGGAATATGCAGATATGCATCCTGTAAATCTATTGTGGACATATAATTCCCTTGCTGAACAAAAGGCAAGATAGTCCTTACAGTTACCATCTTGAACGTTGGTATCCTTACATAACGATTCAATATTTTTAGATCCAGAACTGGTCTGAAGGAATTCTCCTTCTTTGGTACAATGAAGAGATTTGAATAAAACCCCATCCCCTGTTCCGGAACTGGAACTGGCATAATTACTCCAGTCAACTCTAGATCTGAAACACATTTCAGAAATGCTTGAGCTTTTACTGGATTTACTGGGACACGGGAAAGAAAAAATCTCTTTGCAGGAGGTCTCATCTTGAAACCAATTCTGTACCCTTCTGAAACAATGTTCTGAATCCAAAGATTGTGAACAGAATTGATCCAAATTTCCTTGAAAAAACGTAACCTGCCCCCTACCAGCTGAGCTGGAATGAGGGCCGCACCTTCATGTGGACTTAGAAGCAGGCTTTGCCTTTCTAGCTGGCTTGGATTTATTCCAGACTGGAGATGGTTTCCAAACTGAAACAGCTCCTGAGGATGAAGGATCAGGCTTTTGTTCTTTGTTGAAACGAAAGGAACGAAAACGATTATTAGCCCTGTTTTTACCTTTAGATTTTTTATCCTGTGGTAAAAAAGTTCCTTTCCCACCAGTAACAGTTGAAATAATGGAATCCAACTGAGAACCAAATAATTTGTTACCCTGGAAAGAAATAGAAAGTAAAGTTGATTTAGAAGCCATATCAGCATTCCAAGTTTTAAGCCATAAAGCTCTTCTAGCTAAAATAGCTAGAGACATAAACCTGACATCAACTCTGATAATATCAAAAATGGCATCACAGATAAAATTATTAGCATGCTGTAGAAGAATAATAATATCATGAGAATCATGATGTGTTACTTGTTGCGCTAAAGTTTCCAACCAAAAAGTTGAAGCTGCAGCAACATCAGCCAAAGATATAGCAGGTCTAAGAAGATTACCTGAACACAGATAAGCTTTTCTTAGAAAGGATTCAATTTTCCTATCTAAAGGATCCCTAAACGAAATACCATCTGACGTAGGAATAGTAGTACGTTTAGCAAGGGTAGAAATAGACCCATCAACTTTAGGGATCTTGTCCCAAAATTCTAATCTGTCAGACGGCACAGGATATTATTGCTTAAAACGTTTAGAAGGAGTAAATGAATTACCCAATTTATCCCATTCTTTGGAAATTACTGCAGAAATAGCATTAGGAACAGGAAAAACTTCTGGAATAACCACAGGAGCTTTAAATACCTTATCCAAACGTTTAGAATTAGTATCAAGAGGACCAGAATCCTCTATTTCTAAAGCAATTAGTACTTCTTTAAGTAAAGAACGAATAAATTCCATTTTAAATAAATATGAAGATTTATCAGCATCAACCTCTGAAACAGAATCCTCTGAACCAGAAGAGTCATCAGAATCAGAATGATGATGTTCATTTAAAAATTCATCTGTAGGGAGAGAAGTTTTAAAAGATTTTTTACGTTTACTAGAAGGAGAAATAACAGACATAGCCTTCTTTATGGATTCAGAAACAAAATCTCTTATGTTATCAGGAACATTCTGCACCTTAGATGTTGAAGGAACTGCAACAGGCAATGGTACTTTACTAAAGGAAATATTATCTGCTTTAACAAGTTTGTCATGACAATCAATACAAACAACAGCTGGAGGAATAGATACCAAAAGTTTACAGCAGATACACTTAGCTTTGGTAGATCCAGCACTAGACAGCGATTTTCCTGTAGTATCTTCTGACTCAGATGCAACGTGAGACATCTTGCAATATGTAAGAGAAAAAACAACATATATATAAAGCAAAATTGATCAAATTCCTTAAATGACAGTTTCAGGAATGGGAAAAAATGCCAAAGAACAAGCTTCTAGCAACCAGAAGCAATGAAAAATGAGACTTAAATAATGTGGAGACAAAAGCGACGCCCATATTTTTTCGCGCCAAATAAGACGCCCACATTATTTGGCGCCTAAATGCTTTTGGCGCCAAAAATGACGCCACATCCGGAACGCCAACATTTTTGGCGCAAAATAACGTCAAAAAATGACGCAACTTCCGGCGACACGTATGACGCCGGAAACGGAAAAAGAATTTTTGCGCCAAAAAAGTCCGCGCCAAGAATGACGCAATAAAATGAAGCATTTTCAGCCCCCGCGAGCCTAACAGCCCACAGGGAAGAGTCAAATTTTTGAAGGTAAGAAAAAATGATTAAATCAAATGCATTATCCCAAATATGAAACTGACTGTCTGAAAATAAGGAAAGTTGAACATTCTGAGTCAAGGCAAATAAATGTTTGAATACATATATTTAGAACTTTATAAACAAAGTGCCCAACCATAGCTTAGAGTGTCACAGAAAATAAGATTTACTTACCCCAGGACACTCATCTACATGTTTGTAGAAAGCCAAACCAGTACTGAAACGAGAATCAGCAGAGGTAATGGTATATATAAGAGTATATCGTCGATCTGAAAAGGGAGGTAAGAGATGAATCTCTACGACCGATAACAGAGAACCTATGAAATAGACCCCGTAGAAGGAGATCACTGCATTCAAATAGGCAATACTCTCCTCACATCCCTCTGACATTCACTGCACGCTGAGAGGAAAACCGGGCTCCAACTTGCTGCGGAGCGCATATCAACGTAGAATCTAGCACAAACTTACTTCACCACCTCCATCGGAGGCAAAGTTTGTAAAACTGAATTGTGGGTGTGGTGAGGGGTGTATTTATAGGCATTTTGAGGTTTGGGAAACTTTGCCCCTCCTGGTAGGAATGTATATCCCATACGTCACTAGCTCATGGACTCTTGCTAATTACATGAAAGAAACATATTCCGAAACAAATAAATAACTAAGTCCAAAATGGCAACAAAAAGAACAGAAATTAAGAATCCAGAAGATGATGACCATCCATACAGAGGAATCCTGATGATCTGAAGAATTCGTAAACCAACTGGAACATTGCAGAAACTGGAACCGACTTGAATGAAGTGAAGAGTTGTGGATCATCTGAGATGGAGCAAAACCACTTGAAATGAGATCCTGATCATTGATTGGTAACTAAAACAAAATATACAGTAAAATATGATTAATAAAATTATAAAACACTTTAAAAAGGGAGGGAAAATAAATAAAGCAATATAGAGGAGGGAAAATACTCATCTCTGTGTCTTTAATAAAATCTAGATTATATCTTCACAAGTTAGGATAGTCTGAATTTTATTACAATACCAGAGACTCATATTTTGCTAGTTTAAAGCAAACTAACAAAATAAATTAAGAGAGGCATGTTCAATGGGTTTTAAATAAAATTGTTTAAAAATAGAATCTGAAGACCAGTCAGCTGCATCCAAAATTTGTTGAAGGGTAGCAGCTTTCAAAAATGGTTTAGAAGCGGCTGATCCTCTGAGTGAGCAGAAAAAGACAAATCAATACCAGCTTCACTCATAACCCATTGAACCCACCTAGCAATAGAGGTAGATGATAGAGGAAAATGAGGAGGAACAAAAGATAATAAAAGTTGATTTGAAGAAGAAGTACAAAAGAAGAGGTTCTTATTTGATATACTTTGAGACATAAAACCACACAGAGAGAAGACTCTAAGGTAAATAAGGATAAAAAATAGAAGTTGAAAAAGATTTAGTTCTTTTAGAAATAAAGAAAGTAACACCTTCAGGAGTAAAACGTTTTGAATTAAAATCTAACGCTCTAACATCAGAAACTCTCCTAAAAGAGATTAAACATAAAAGAGAAGCTAATTTGGTAGAAAGTTGTTTCAGAGATAAAGAATCATTAGAAGGCCAAGATTTAAAAAGAGAAAAAAACAAGATCGACATCCCAAAAAGAAGAATATAACCCAACTATTCTGGCTATAGTCCTGATGGGAACCATAGATAAAGAAAGAGTTTTTGAAATTTCTTTCTTGATATTCACAATTTTCACTCTGGGCAGACTGAGAGTAGAATTCAAGGTGCCTATTTAAAATCCCAAAAAGGTTAAAGATTTGGTAGGAGAAAAAACTAAAAAGCCTAAATTCTCTAAAATATGAATAGTGAGCTGGAGTTGAGATTGTAAAAAAACAGAATTCTGATTCATAATAAAAATATCGTCTAGATAAATAATAAGACGGACACCTCGCAACCGAAGCCAAGTAATAATTGGTTTCATTAATTTGGTAAATGTCCAAGGTGCCGAGGAAAGACCGAAAGGCATACAGGTAAAACTCAATTTCTTGTCTTCCCAAATACAGGGAGTGCAGAATTATTAGGCAAGTTGTATTTTTGAGGATTAATTTTATTATTGAACAACAACCATGTTCTCAATGAACCCAAAAAACTCATTAATATCAAAGCTGAATAGTTTTGGAAGTAGTTTTTAGTTTGTTTTTAGTTATAGCTATTTTAGGGGGATATCTGTGTGTGCAGGTGAATATTACTGTGCATAATTATTAGGCAACTTAACAAAAAACAAATATATACCCATTTCAATTATTTATTTTTACCAGTGAAACCAATATAACATCTCAACATTCACAAATATACATTTCTGACATTCAAAAACAAAACAAAAACAAATCAGTGACCAATATAGCCACCTTTCTTTGCAAGGACACTCAACAGCCTGCCATCCATGGATTCTGTCAGTGTTTTGATCTGTTCACCATCAACATTGCGTGCAGCAGCAACCACAGCCTCCCAGACACTGTTCAGAGAGGTGTACTGTTTTCCCTCCTTGTAAATCTCACATTTGATGATGGACCACAGGTTCTCAATGGGGTTCAGATCAGGTGAACAAGGAGGCCATGTCATTAGATTTTCTTCTTTTATACCCTTTCTTGCCAGCCACACTGTGGAGTACTTGGACGCGTGTGATGGAGCATTGTCCTGCATGAAAATCATGTTTTTCTTGAAGGATGCAGACTTCTTCCTGTACCACTGCTTGAAGAAGGTGTCTTCCAGAAACTGGCAGTAGGACTGGGAGTTGAGCTTGACTCCATCCTCAACCCGAAAAGGCCCCACAAGCTCATCTTTGATGATACCAGCCCAAACCAGTACTCCACCTCCACCTTGCTGGCGTCTGAGTCGGACTGGAGCTCTCTGCCCTTTACCAATCCAGCCACGGGCCCATCCATCTGGCCCATCAAGACTCACTCTCATTTCATCAGTCCATAAAACCTTAGAAAAATCAGTCTTGAGATATTTCTTGGCCCAGTCTTGACGTTTCAGCTTGTGTGTCTTGTTCAGTGGTGGTCTTCTTTCAGCCTTTCTTACCTTGGTCATGTCTCTGAGTATTGCACACCTTGTGCTTTTGGGCACTCCAGTGATGTTGCAGCTCTGAAATATGGCCAAACTGGTGGCAAGTGGCATCTTGGCAGCTGCATGCTTGACTTTTCTCAGTTCATGGGCAGTTATTTTGTGCCTTGGTTTTACCACACGCTTCTTGCGACCCTGTTGACTATTTTGAATGAAACGCTTGATTGTTCGATGATCACGCTTCAGAAGCTTTGCAATTTTAAGAGTGCTGCATCCCTCTGCAAGATATCTCACTATTTTTGACTTTTCTGAGCCTGTCAAGTCCTTCTTTTGACCCATTTTGCCAAAGGAAAGGAAGTTGCCTAATAATTATGCACACCTGATATAGGGTGTTGATGTCATTAGACCACACCCCTTCTCATTACAGAGATGCACATCACCTAATATGCTTAATTGGTAGTAGGCTTTCGAGCCTATACAGCTTGGAGTAAGACAACATGCATAAAGAGGATGATGTGGTCAAAATACTCATTTGCCTAATAATTCTGCACTCCCTGTAAAGTTTAGAAATTTCCTGTGTTCCTGAGCTACAGGAACTGTGAGATATGCATCTGTCAAATCTAATCTGACAAAAAAAATCGTTGTCTAAAAGGCAATCTCTGAGAAGATGAATGCCTTCCATTTTGAAATGTTGATAAACAACGAAGGCGTTAAAAAACCCTTAAATTTATAACTGGCCGAAACTGACCGTTTTTCTTTTTTACGATAAAAAGATTGCTTAGAAAACAATTTTGAGAATGTATTGCCGGTTCTATGGCTTGTTTTAATAAAAGGCTTGATATTTCGTTTTGAACTAGAATTCTGTCTGACTCTGAGAATTTTATTGGATGAGGAAGAGAGCTTTGAATAGGAAGATAAATAAAAACTATATAAAGACCTCAAACCATTTGAAGAACCCATTGATCTGTTATAATAAGGTTCCAATTGTGAGCAAACAGAGCGATTCTGCCTCCTATAATGTTTTGGAAAGAAACATAAGAGGGAAGAAAAAGAAGATTTACCTTGAGGGGCGCGAGATCTCTGTCTTGAACGTTGAAATCTGGGATTCCAAGGTCTTCCTCTGGAAGGAAAAAAACAGTGGAGATTGGATTCTGGAATTGTCTTAGTTGCTGAGATTGGAATTGCTGATAAGAGATTTGAGACCGATTGGGGTATGATGCTCGGCCGGGAAAACGGCCTCTTCCTTTCCCGGCCTGATCAGAAAAACGATCTTGATAAATTATTTTCTTCATTGATGTTCTCACTTTGTTAAGGTCCGAAAAAGAATTTACATAATTGTTCAATTCTTTAATAAAAGTGTTTCCAAACAATACACCATTGGTATCAGAATGAATTTCATTCACTGGAAAATCAGAAACCCTGGGGTAAATTCTTCTAAGGATATTTCGTCTATGTTCAGTATACATAGCAGAATTAGCGTTACCTAAAAAAAACTAAGCATTCTTTGGAGCCATTCTCTAACAACAATAGGGTCCATCATAGAATTGTCAAAAACTGCTTGCTCAGATAAGTCAAAGAGTTTAGATAAAGGGCCCACAGTATATAACATCTTGTCCTGGCAAATTTTCCATGCTCTATCCATTCCTTTTTTAAGCTTAAAACCTGGCGTACCAATAAATTTCAGGAATTTAGGGTCAACTTCTGGAGTACAACCAGCATTGTTAGGAAAGATAGGCCTGGGACATTCAGCTCTCATCTTATTACGAGAGTCCCTTTTTAAGGGTTTACAAAGCTGAAAGTCTATAAAATCAGCTATATCATTAGAAGGACACCATTCAGCTGATCTGGAGTGGTGTAATTCGTCAGCATTAAATCTTGGGTTTCCCAAGCAATCATAAAATTTCCATTCCTCTGTATCCACATGTTTACACTTTTTTTTTTTTTTTTTTTTTTTCAAAAGTTTATTGAAATCAAAACAGTTACATCAAAATAAGACGCTTAGAATAAATAGCGTTTTGAAACATTACACTTCAGATTTGTAAACAAAATAAAATAGGGGTGGGGTGGGGACATATAGATGAAATCAAAATATGGCTACAATAAGTAGATAACAAATAGAAAGTAAAAGAGTCTCTTAGCATACATTCCGTTTCAACAAACATTGGTTATTACTTTATCAATTTTTGAAATAATAATTAGGGTAAATCCATGTATGTGTATCTCAGTGTGACTGTGAGGGGTATTTTTGTATATATGACTCCCACATAGACGTCATTTGGGCATATAGGTCTGTGTTTTTGTTTTTCATATAGGAATATCCCTCTAAGGAGATTGTGCGGTGGCACTCTGCGTGCCACTGAATAAGGGACGGTACGTTCCATTTCCTGGCTATCAAAATTTTAAAGCTGTTGCTTAGAATGTATAGTAGTTTTTTTTGATGGGGTAGGGAGTTTATTTGGGACTTTGTTAAAAAGCCACAAGCATGGGTCAGGGCCTCAGGGGGTATATTTACACCCAGGATTTCACTTGTCTCCTTAGCTATTGCCAACCAGATGGGCGCTAATTTATTACATTGCCACCAGACATGGGACATGTGGCATTCCTGGAACCCACATCTCCAGCAATGTGCCGATTTAAGTCTATATATCTTTTTGCACCTTTCAGGGGTCAGGTACCACCTCTGTAAGATTTTTAAGTTGAGTTCTACAAATTTACTTGAGACTGAAGTTTTTTTAATGTTAGTAAAAATCTGTAAGGCATCCACATGGGACATGTCTATGCTTAGTTCTAGGTTCCATCTGTCAATGTAATATGGAAGTGAGCCCTGCGGCTGTTGCGACAGCATTGTATGAATGATTGAGAGTGCATGTCTAGTCGGGGTGGGTTTATTGCAAAGAGATTCAAATGGTGTCATTGATCTTGTTAGGTTATTGGATTGGGGGTGTGAGGTAATATAAGAGTGACATTGTCTGTAGAAGAGCCAGTCTTTGAAGACAGAGAAACCTGCAGAGATTAGTTCCTCTATGTTCGGGGAGTAGATTTCATTTCCAAGGTGATAGATTTGCAAGGATCGAGTAGGTGTGCCTATTAATTTAAGGGCTATTGAGAGGCCGGGTCGGAATGTGTTAATGGTGTGAGGGGTGAAAATTTGGATGAAATGTTGGGGTATTCTGTAAGGATCTTGTCCCAGATTTTAAATGTTTCTGAAATTGCTTGGGAGGAGAATTTTAAAAATTTAGTCCTGTCTTTTGGGGTCCAGCATAACTGCCCTAAATGTTGATTTTGTGTAAGGTCATGTTCTAATTGAACCCAGGTTTTGTCAGCTTGGTTTGAGTGCCAGTCTATAATACGCTGTAAGAAAGTGGCTTGCCTATATCGATGGAAGTCCGGGACACCCAGGCCTCCCATCTCCACAGGGAGGAGCATAATTTTTTTACTAATTCTGGCTCTGTTGTTAGCCCAGATGAAGTTCAAAATATTCGACTGCAGTGAATCTAGGAAACTTTTGGGGAGAGGAATAGGCAGTGTTTGAAAAAGATAAAGGACTCTTGGAAGAATGTTCATTTTAATAATGTTAATCTTTCCTAGCCAGGAGATATACTTTCTTTTCCAAGAGGAGAGATCTGTGATTATCTGTTTAAGCAAAGGTTTATAATTTTGTGTGAATAGTTGGTCTGGTGTTGGGGTGAGTTGAATTCCTAGATATTTAAGTGAGTTTTGTTGCCAACGAAATGGACATATCTGCTGGATTGAGTGTATTTCAGATTGTGGGATATTAATATTCATGACTTCTGATTTATTTTTGTTGACTAAAAAGTTGGAAGCCCTACCAAATTCGTCTAATTGACTGATGATGTGGGGGATAGTGGTTAGAGGATTTGATATACAAAATAGGATATTGTCCGCATACAGCATGACTTTATGGTGCAAGTTTTGAGTTTGTATTCCTGTTATGGACGGGTGATTACGAATCTTTTGTGCAAGGGCTTCTATTGCGCACGCGAATAGTAGTGGGGAGAGGGGGGCAGCCCTGTCTAGTGCCGTTCGTAATACTAAAAGGGGCTGAGAGGGACCCATTAATGCGGACTCTAGCAGTTGGGGTGGAGTACATAGCAAATATACGGTCCTGGAATTCTTGTCCTATGTCCATTTTCTGGAGTACCGCTCTCAGGAACTGCCAACCAACGCGGTCAAAGGCTTTTTCCGCGTCAGTCGACAGAACCAGGAGCGGAATGTTTTTATTAGTGGCGTATTCTATAAGCTGAGTGATCCTGACCGTATTGTCTTTCGCTTCCCTTTTGGGGACAAATCCAACCTGATCATTTCCAATCAGCTGTGGCAGAACAGTATTTAATCGTGTTGCGAGCATTTTGGCGTAGATCTTGAGATCTGTATTTAAAAGAGAGATTGGTCTGTAATTTTCTACGAGTTCAGGGCTTTTACCGGGTTTAGGTATGATAGAGATATATGCTTCTAATGTCTGTGTGGAAAATGGACTGTTAGGTGTGATTGAATTGGAAAGGGTAAGTAAGTGTGGGGCTAATAGGTCAATATACTTTTTGTAGTAATAATTTGTATAGCCATCTGGGCCTGGGGCCTTTCCAGTAGGAAGGTCTTTTATAGTATTTCTAACTTCGAGTAGGGTGAAGGGATTTTTTTTTTTGTTGGTCTTCTGTTATTACTGGGAAGTTTATGTCAGAGAGAAACTGGTTTATATGGTGTAGGGGGTCTTGTGATTTGCTTGGATGGGAGTTCTCGGATGTAGTGGATAGGTTGTACAATCGTTCGTAGTAAGTACGAAAGGATTCAGCAATAGCTGCTGTATCGTAGTATGTTTTATTTGTGGATTTTATCGAAAGGATGTAGTTACGGTTGGTGTTACATTTCAGTCTTCGGGCAAAGAGCCTACTACACTTATTATCTCCTTCATAGTAGGATTGTTTAAGTTTCAAAGCTAGACCTTGACATTCTTTATCTATAAGATGAGCTGTTGTCAGTTTTATGGCTTTTAGCTCCGTCAGTAGCAGTGCATCTGTAGGTTTTTTTTTAAGTTGGGTTTCCAGATCATTTAATTTATTTAAGGAGTCATGTAGTAATTGTCTCTGTTGTTTTCTGTAGTGAGATGAGATGCTGATAAGTTCTCCCCTTATTGTTCCTTTATGTGCTTCCCAAATGTTCTGAAATGAGGGGATCGAGCCTACGTTAATGTCAAAGTACTCTTTGATAGTGTTTTGTATCTTTTCACTGTATTGTGGTAAGTCTAGGAGTTCGTCGTTAAGTTTCCAGAGGTAAGCTGATATGGATGCTGATGGCCAAGCCATTGTGCATAGCACCATGGAATGGTCTGACCAAGATAAGGGGGTAATGGTTGAGTGCGTGGAGAATGATAGGGTATTAACGTCTGTTAATATATAGTCTATGCGTGAATAACGCGAATGTGGGTGGGAAAAGAAGGTGAAGTCATTTGTATCAGGGTGATGAACTCTCCATATATCATGGATAGCTAATTCTCGAAAGCGTTGCTTTATAAAGGAGATGGTCTTATGAGACGTGGATGAGGTGTGGTTTGAGTTGTCCCTATGGGGGTCTAGTGTGATATTAAGATCAGCGCCTATAATTAGTGTGCCTTTAACAACTTCCAAAATTTTCCTGGTTAAAGAGGATATAAAGTTATCTTGGCCTGTGTTTGGGGCATACGCACTTACTAGTGTGGTAACTGTATTATATAATTTCCCAACTAGGATTAGATATCTGCCTTCAGTATATTTGTAAGAATCAAACATTTGAAAAGGTATTCCCTTCTTAATCAAAATTCCTACTCCATTAGTTTTAACTTTATTAGAGGAATAGTATGAGGGACCAAACTTGTAGAAAAAGGTTTTTGGTTCTTGACCTTTTTAAGAAATGTGATTCCTGTAAGAATATCAAATCACCTTTTTTACTTTTAATATCTCTAATTGCTATATTTCGTTTGTGTGGATTGTTATGAAGGACAATTCCCTGTTAATATGAGTGGTTTTATTCATGTTGTCTAGTGTCTGAGAGGGAGTGTATGTTTAAGAAAAGAAGGTAGTGTCATCTCATGCCTATGTGTTGTATGTGAGACATCTTATAACACTGAGACACAGAACTTATACAGTATTCATCTGAAAATATAGAATGCATTAACTCAACAATATAAATCGTTCTATTAATAAAGTAACCATAAGAATAATTAACTGGGATTGGGGGATGGTAAAAAACCATAGGAAAGATTGAAATTACAGTCATTTCAATCAGAGGTCCTACAACAGTTAGGACATATATAGTATGTTATAAAGTAACAGTGTAAACAATGTGTATAGAAAGTTATAAGTATAACCTATTCAGTTTAGTTAAACAGACCTTATCAAGGTCAACATAAAGGTAAAAAGTACATACAAACTTTATTGCTGCTTATTGTAACGACAAAAGTCCTGGATAAACAGTAAACCTTGCCCTAGAAATGCTTAGGAGGAAGAACAAGTTATGCATATCAAATGGAAAAATATTATCAACTTATCAAACGTTTCATTAAAATGGTTGGGTCTCACCAAATATGAGAAGTTCATATTGTCCTTAGCCTGAATCAGTCTCTAGATGAGGAAGGGGAAGTGTTCAATCTGTCCTTTCTCTTTTTAAATGACTGGACTTTGCTCCATGTTGTTTTTTGTAGATTGGACAGGTGAGTTTGGAAACTTGTAACCTGGGGGCTTTCCTGGGATGATGATGGGGGGCCGGGTGGTTTCAGATGGATTCCCAAGCCTTTGGAAAGTTTGTCCAAATCTTGTATCCCTTTGTAGATAAGGGTTTGTCCATCGTGAGGTACAATGAGGCTGAAAGGGAATCCCCAGCGGTACTTGATATGTTTGTCCTGAAGCACTGATGTGATGAACCGGGCTTCTCTGCGTTTTTGAATGGTGCTTTGGCATAAATCCGGGAATATTTGTAAGTCGTGATCCAAATATGATATCACGTGAGATGATCTTGCCTTCTGCCAGATGGTTTCTCTATCAGTAAATCTGAGGAACTTTAGGATAGTGTCTCTGGGGGGAGCGTTTGGTGGCGGTGGAGGCCGGAGAGATCTGTGCGCCCTTTCAATTTCCATTGGTGGAGCTTGTTGGTTGCCAATTAATTGCTGAAAAAGGCCTTGTAAGTAGGTCATCATGTCAGCTGGTTTAATGGACTCCGGTATTCCTCTTATACGTAAATTGCTCCTTCTTCCCCTATTCTTTAAGTCTTCATTTTTTTCTTCCAGATGTTCCAATTTTGACTCGTGTGTGTGCTGGTTTGATTATGTAAGAGTCCAACCGCCTTGGTTGTAGTATCTTGTATGTCTTCCATCTCCACTATTCTCTCTCCCATTTCAGACATGTCTCTGCGCAATGTAGATAGTTCTTTAGTGATTAAAGATTTAAGTGACTCAAAATCATCTTTACATGGGAGTTTTGCGATGTCCTGTTTAAGTTGAATTAAATAGTCTGGGGATGATATAGTGTCAGGTGCGGTACCTTGTTCTGGAGTGTTAGGTTCTTGCGAGTCTGAGTTAGGTGCTTGAAAAAAGGAGCTAACCAGGGAATTATTGATAGGCTGGTTTTTGGCGCTTTTGTCACCTTTAGTTTTACTCTTAGACGCCATGTTTTTGTTAAAGTTCATTAAGTGCTATGTTCAGGGCGTATATTTATAGATATAAAATTGGGTCCGGGCTTCCTCACATAAATTGTTTATTTGGATGTCGTTACTGTCTCTTTTAAATGGGTTTATTCAGGTTTACTGCATTATGTTATATGCATAGATAGGTTGTGCAGTCCGTATTAGAGTAGCGTTTCTATTATCCTTTAAAGCACCTCTCATCTATAGGTTGAGGTCTCTATAAGCATTGTGGTGTGAGAGAGGGTTTCACAGATGCGTACCTTTTGCAGCAGCATTAGAGATCCGGTCAGTAAGTTCTTGTTATGCTGTTGTAAGATGGTTCGTTTGTCAGGCAATAATTTCTCCTGCGTATACTGAAAATCCAATATGGCGGTGGTGCGCACCTCACCTCTCGTGTCTCTCGGAGCTGCGAGCTGCGTTGAGCTCGGTTAGCCAAAGGAGGACTCACATCTAGGTCTCTTAGGGTTTAGCCGTGATTTGTGAGAGTTTGGTGGCAATTAACACTGTTTTACTGCTAAACGGTCCTACTGCTGTAACGGAGCTGTGCTACTGTGCGGCCATCCGCTTTCCTGGCCAAGATCCGCCTCTCCCCACATGTTTACACTTTTTTAAACATTTTTTACATTTTTTATTTTTAGGAGAAGCTGAAGAATCTTCTGATGAATATTGGGCGATGTAATTATCAGAATTATCTGACTCATAAGACACTTCAGAGTTATAATCAGAGGAGGAATAATTATTCTGAGACCTTTTAGTGGCTACAACATCTCCCATAAGTAACCTCTTGGGAGTAGAGGATATAGCAGGTGTTTTCCTTCCTTTCCTGCAAGGAAGTTGAGAACCAGAAACAACCTGGCGTGATTTTTTAATTAATTTTTTGCTTGCCTTAACGGCACTAGAAACAGGTCTCTTACGTTTAACAACTTTCTTGCCACTAGAGTTATCAATTAAAGAAGTTATTTTACCTAATAACTTATTCATAGAAAAATCTATTATTTTTTTAACCCCTTCTACAGGGGATTGCCAGATTCAACATTTTGATACATGTTAGAAACTTATTAAAATTATTAACTAAATAAGAAAAGACTCCAAGGATTAATTTAAATAATAATACCATTTTTTAAAAAGCAATAAATAAATTTAACACAAATTTTTTTGCACCACAAATATAATATTATAATATATAAACGATTAAATTTCTAAATGCAGTCAATAAACTAAACGGTCACTAGATGGAGACAAAGACCGTATAAAGTTAAATAAAGTTAAATAATGGAACCAGAATGACTAAAAGCAGGAAAAAACTAAAATGTAACCAATTTTTATGGTGTAGCTAAATGAGATGATGCTACTCGATCCTACTGTGAGGTAACAGGGGCGGGAAACAGATGATGCGTCATTAATGACGAGAAACAAGATGGCGCCGACTGTGCATGCTCACCGAAGCGAAGGAGAACGAACAGGGATTAAAATGGCAGCAAAAGACTGTAGGAGATAGGAATAAGGAAAAAATAAACTATAGGAACAAATATTTTAATACAGAGCTTAAAATCAATACTTATTTCTTCTAGCAGCAAAAGAAAGAGGATTTGCTGTATGATATTGGTCCGTTTATGGTCTACATGTTTAAAGTGAATGTAAATTTCGATGCTTAAGTGCCCGGTTTTTAAAAATTCGATTAAAAACAGGGGCACTTTAATTTATCAAAATTTACATTTCACTCCTGTTGTGAAAAAAACGTACCTTTTAATCTTCACAGTAGCTCCAGCTTCCTCCGGTCGTCGCAACCCATTTCTGATGTCAGAAATGATGGATAGGTCATCCTCCAATCACAGCTTCCCCCCCGGGGGAATCAGTGTCTGATTCAACGCCGTGATTGGATGAAGCCGGATTCCTCATTTTAGACCCAGGAAGAGGCTTTGCAACGGGTGGAGGAAGCTGGAGCTGCTGTGAAGATTAAAAGGTAAGTTTTTTTTCACAACAGGAGTGAAATGTAAATTTTGATGAATTAAAGTGCGCCTGTTTTTAATTGAATTTTTTTAAAAAAACGGGCACTTTAGCATCAAACTTTACATTCACTTTAAGCTGATTGGTTAGTTTGTTCTTGTTTAACCAGTCTCCCCCTTTTTATTGGTCACTGGTTTAAATTTGATGTATGCGGTCATTTTTCAAATATTGTCAGTTATTTGTATTATTTTCTGTATACTTTTAAAACTGCATTGATAGTAGTAAAAGAAAGAAAGCAAAATATGAGTCTCTGGTCTTGTAATAAAATCCAGTTTGAAGCAAAACAAAATTGTCTTACCATTTATTTAGAGTTTAGGTTTAAACTATAAGGCACTATACATCTGAACAGAAATGCTTGTGGATTTAGCCGAAGAATGTTGAAAAAGGTACCCCAGAAGACAAAGATAACAAGCTCAACAAAACAAGCTCATCCAAAACTTCATCCACTGGAGCAGACTGAGATTATCTGGCCATAATGCAAATACATTAGAGCATTCACTTTAGAAATATTCTCCCAGATCTATATAATAGACTCAATATAGTTAGTGAAACTTAGAAAACAGAATAGAATCATTAATTAGGTTGAGAACATTTATCAGAGAATGGAAGAAATGGGGAAACATTCCCTTAAAGCAGTGCTTTCCAAACTGTGTGTCGGGACACACTAGTGTGTCGGCAGCAGTGTGTAGGTGTGTCCCTGCTTCAGCACAATTTTTTTTTAAATTAAATTTTTAAAAATTTTTTTTTTTTTTGGTTTCTGACTCTCCGTCTGCCTGCTACTCATATCACATGGTTGACACATGATTGATACCTAGTGGGTCACAGATCATCTTAACCAATTGGCGCAGCTCAGTGGGAACTGAAACTATTCCCATTGGCGGCTTTGGCGGGACATTGGCTCCTGACTGCACGTGTAGTCTCCTTAATTGGCTTGTGACTGCACGTGTAGTCAGTGAGTGGGACAGCAGTGTGTTTGCAGTGTGGGCAGTAGTCAGTAGGACTCACGGAACTCTGAGGGCGGCAGCTTAAATGCTGAGCTGAAGTCAGAGGGGTTTTTTTGCAGCTAGCTCCCAGTAGTGCATTGCTGCTCCTGCTCTTGATATATGGATAGGAAGGGGAAGCTTAAAAATGCTTGATGATGAAATGCGAGTATCTTTATCTAATATTCCACCAAATAATCAGAAATTGTGTTCATCCCATCAACCTCATACATCCCATTAAAATAGTAAGTAGCTATTGGTGTTATTAAACTTTTTTTTTAATTCTTGCACATACATACTGTTACTTGTAAATACATATTATTATTACATAATTTATGTATGTGTCCGTATATTTTAAAACAAGTTAGTTTAACCTCCTTTTTGCTAGTACAACTGAATTAATTACCGTGTCGCGAAATGATTTAGGTCTAAAAAGTGTGTCACCAACATGAAAAGTTTGGAAAGCTCTGCCTTAAAGTGATTGTAAAGTTGAATGAATAAGTGCCTAGAATAAAAAAATAAGCTTAAGAACAGGGGGCACTTTCATTCATTAAAGTTTAGAATTACACTTATTTTTCAAAATTTCTTAGCGTTATGGTAAACATAATGCGATCCTCCGCCCGCAGCTCCTGCTTTCATTAGCATATTGATGACGATCCGGCTTCCTCCAAACGTTGCATGCCCCATGAGCTGGACGCCAAAGGGGGCACACAAAGATTGGAGGAAGTCAGATTTGTCATTGATCTGCTAAATAAAGTAAGAGCTGTGGGCAGACGATCTGCGTTATGTTTTCCATAACGCAACAATATTTTTAAAATAAGCGTCTTTTTAAAGTTTAATGAATGAAAGCACCCCTCTTTTTAAGAATATTTTTAGATATTGGGCACGTATTCATTAAACTTTACAATCACGATAATGCTGACATTAAACAGTTAAATAACCACTTTCAGACACTACTTTTTAAACACACAGAGAAAAAAAATTGTCATAAATAGTTTGTAAAACACAAAACTATCAACTGACAAATATTTGTTGGCATCAGTATTTGTTGCTGTCTAGAGTAACATGGAACTATGGTTCTTGCACCCATACCTGTCTGGGGTTAACTGCCTGTGACTCTGGGGACAGCACAGCTTCCTGTGAGTGCCAGTGAGCACCCAGGGCTGAGCATGTTGCAGGGTCATAGGATGTGTACCCGGTCCGGTCTGAGAGTGCAGTCCCCTTCCGTGTTTTGTATATGTCTGGGGTGATTACATAAGCCTGTGCACTCTTCACTTGTTCCCAGTTTGTGTGATTGAGAGCTTGCATTGTGTGGCTGTTTTAGGGTCCCAGGTTTTTGGAAGGGACCTTGACATGGTACCTGGGCTTGTCCCATTTGGCCAAATGCGGTAACTAACCCTTCCATTTTTGCTTTTAATCTTAGCTGAGAGCTTGTGAGTGCTGGACTTTCTCTGTGTGCTGTATTAATTGGTTTTGTAATGTTCCCTATGGTTCTTGCAGCCAGACCTGTCTGGGGTTAACTGCCCGTGACTCTGGGGACAGCACAGCTTCCTGTGAGTGCCAGTGAACACCCAGGGCTGAGCATGTTGCAGGGTCATTAGATGTGTACCTGGTCCGGTCTGAGAGTGCAGTCCCCTTCCGTGTTTTGTATATGTCTGGGGTGATTACATAAGCCTGTGCACCCTTCACTTGTTCCTAGTTTGTGTGATTGAGAGCTTCCATTGTGTGGCTGTTTTAGGGTCCCAGGTTTTTGGAAGGGACCTTGACGTGGTACCTGGGCTTGTCCCATTTGGCCAAATGCGGTAACTAACACTTCCATTTTTGCTTTTAATCTTAGCTGAGAGCTTGTAAGTGAGTGCTGGACTTTCTCTGTGTGTTGTATTAATTTGTTTTATATTTTTCCCTATGGTTCTTGCACCCAGACCTGTCTGGGGTTAACTGCCTGTGACTCTGGGGACAGCACAGCTTCCTGTGAGTGCCAGTGAGCACCAGGGGCTGAGCATGTTGCGGGGTCATGAGATGTGTACCCGGTCCGGTCTGAGAGTGCAGTCCCCTTCCGTGTTTTGTATATGAAAAGGGACCATTGGGCCGTTAAATTTCAATAGAATAGAAATACTTTAAACACACACTCCCATCTTAAGACTTATGTGCTAACTCACCTCACTAAACTATTCTAACACATTTATAGATTTAAATCTAACTAGATTTTATTTTAAATAGAATCTATCATATTTCATCTTGATTTTAATAGCCTAGTTTTTGTGGGGTTTTTTTTGTTGTTGTTTTGTTTTTTAAATCTTTGCACATTTAATGGTGCTTAACCACTAACACTTTTGTTAAGAAACTTAGAGCAATGGACCAGTGTTTTCAATGTAATTGTTTAAACTGTTTCAGAATGAGTATTACTTAAGGGAGCAGTCTACTCCAGAATTTTTATTGTTTAGAAATATAGATAATCCCTTCATTACCCATACCCCACTTTTGCATAACCAACACAGTTATATTAAAGGGACAGTCTACACCAGAATTTTTATTGTTTTTTAAGGTAGATAATCCCTTTATTACCCATTCCCTAGTTTTGCATAACCAACACAGTTATATGAATATACTTTTTATCTCTGTGATTACTTTATATCTAGGCCTCTGCAGACTGCCCCCTTACTTCAGTTCTTTTGACGGACATGCATTTTAGTCAATCAATGCTGGCTCCCAGGTAACTCCACGGAAGTGAGCACAATGTTATCTATATAGCATACAACGCTGTCTAGCTTTTAAAAAACAGTCAAATTGCACTGAGATGAGAGGTGGCCTTCAAGTGCTTAGAAATTAGCGTATGAGCCTATCTAAGTTTAGCTTTCAACAAAGAAAACCTAGAGAACAAAAAGAAAATTTGATGATAAAAGTAAATTGGAAAGTTGTTTAAAATTGCATGACCTATCTGAATCATGAATGTTTAATTTTTATTAGACTATTCCTTTAATATAGGTTTTATTTTTATAGACAATCATTTTAAACCTCAATAAAATAAAAAATATAAACTAATATTTAGAAAAAAAAACAACTTTTTTTAAAAACCAAACATAACAATTTATGTTGAGCCTTAATTTTTTTAATTTCATGCTGTTTTTGCATTTTGCCTCTAGATGTCAGCCTAAACCTGTTTTTACAATCTACAGCCTCAAATATAGTGGAATATATCAGAAGTATAATACAAGTAGAGCACTAAATATGTGCAAGGAAACATAAGGGTTTATACGACTATGTTTCTATGACAAAAAAATAATAATAATTTGATATAAAATGTAATTTTGATTAAATACAACTTACTTGCACGCTAAAACAAAGCTTCCAACACTATTACATTTTTAAATTTGTTTTTATTTTTTCTTGGTGACATCATCAAATCTATCCCCTAAAAATGGTTGTGTCTTTTGTTAGAAAATATTGTCCTATCGCATTGCTTTAAATTTACATATTAATTAGCTTTACTCATTTGCCTACTTTAAGTATCGCTATGTAAACCAACAGTAGCTTTTTATGCCCTGTGATATATTCTTCAGAACCCAACAGAGTATTATTATTATTATCATTTATTTGCAGCATCGCAAAATTCTGTAGCGCTTAGTACGTCTGTGTGAAATATATCTGTATATTTCCTCCTAAAATCTCCTAAGATGCTGATAATATTGGTCCATTCCATTTTATTCTGATGTTACTTATATTACTATTACTAATCAGTTATTTGTAGAGCACCCACAGGTTCCGCCGCGCTAAAGACATGGGTCTAATATACAAGGTGACAGTTATGGGAGGCAAAGGGATAGAGGAGTTTCACTGTTGTAAATCATCGCTCATGAAGGTGATCTACAAAGCAGCTAGGCTCGTCGGCTTACAAGCTAAAGGGGTTCAAGGGGATAGCTAAAGGAGGGGAGAAACTAAGATAGGAAATGTTAGTGTGTATATTATATGCATCCCTGAACAGTAGTCTTTAAGGAGCACTTGTACGTTTGAAAACTAGGGGGGAGCCTTGTGGTGCGAGGCAGAGAGAATTTTTTAAATTTATCAGAAAAAAAAATCTACTGCTCATCTGTAATTCAGAGCAAGTGCTATTGCATTAAATTTTTTTCTATGCATTTATTTATTATGCAATTTTACTGTATTTAATGATGATCCTTTAATTGCTCTACGTACCTCATGTGTCTTCCACTTTTTATTTTGTTTAAATCTTTCTTTAATATATATCTCCCTTTTCCTTCTCTCACTTTTCCTCTCAGTCCTCATCCCCCTTGTTCTATCTGCTCCTCGTTTCCTTGCTCACCTCACAGCCCTCACCACAACCCCAGAGTTTACTGGGTTTTACAAAACATAAGATGTTACATTTTCCTTATGCCTCTTTACTGAGCTCTATAGGGTCCTGGTGCTGCCTTTCTCATCTCTCCAGTAAACACCTCGGTTGTTTCTCACCTCTTAAGTGAATAAAACTTAAAGGTACAGTGAACACCAATTTTCATATAACTGCATGTAATAGACACTACTATAAAAAAAGAATATGCACAGATACTGATGTAAAAATCCAGTATAAAACCACCTATTAAAAATGTACTTAGAAGCTCCAAGTTTAGCCCTGTTGATGAGATTAGGATGGGACAGCCAGTGAAAGGGGCTGGCAAAACAGGAAGAGCAGACCCCCCCACACTGCATGTGAACAGACAGATTGCACAAGTAAGAGCAGTAGGACTTGGTCACGAGACTGAACATAAGCCCAATGCTGTTTAAAAAATATGCAAATCTATAGACTGTTACAAAAACACTACAAGATGGGCTGTATAAATGGATCATCTACAAAACATTTATGCAAATAAAAATCTAGGGTATAATGTCCCTTTAAAGGGAACGTCTAAATGAATCCTTCATGATTCAGACAGAGAATAAAATAAAAAAATGTGTCTTGAACATTATTTATCAATATTACAAACACTGCTGCTACATCGTGCTCAAGACGTGCTCGCTGTTGGGCCTACCTTATTGTGGTCTGATGGAAATGAGATTAGGATCAACAACAGATACTGCGGTAACTTTGATAACAGAAGTGGATAGTTTGTATTTTTAATGTACACGATCTGAATCGTGTTTAACTTTGTCTTTCTATGTCCTGTTAATTTGAAGTAACATCAGACTACAGTTTATTGTATTTATGTGAGAATGAATTACTATACTGGCAGCTGTTAAGCTATAACTGGATACAAAATGAGTTGACAATAAAAACATATTTAACTCCTTAAGGACCACCGCACTTTTCCATTTTCTGACCGTTTGGGACCAGGGCTATTTTTACATTTCTGCAGTGTTTGTGTTTAGCTGTAATTTTCCTCTTACTCATTTACTGTACCCACACATACTATATACCATTTTTCTCGCCATTAAATGGACTTTTCAAAGATACCATTATTTTCATCATATCTTATCATTCACTATATAAAAAATTATAAATATGAGGACACACTTTTTCTAACTTTGACCCCCAAAATCTGTTACACATCTACAACCACCAAAAAACTCCCATGCTAAATAGTTTATAAATTTTGTCCTGAGTTTAGAAATACCCAATGTTTACATGTTCTTTGCTTAGTTTGCAAGTTATAGGGCAATAAGTACAAGTAGCACTTTGCTATTTCCAAACCATTTTTTTTTTTTAAATTTGCATAAATTACATTTTAACAGTGATATCTGTCAGTAATCCCTGAATATCCCTTCAGATGTATATTTTTTTTTTTAAGTAGACAACCCAAAGTATTGGAAGGAGAGACAAATTGAACGCAGCTAGCCGGTCACACTGTTAACCGGAAATCGAATCCTGTTATCAAACCGCTTGTGCAGGGCGGAAGGAGAAAAGAGTCCCATAGAAGGATTATCCTCACGTACGGAGAGCCGTAGCCAAGTGCAGGGGATCAGGCTGCCAAAAATATTGAAGGAGAAAAATACGGCAGGCTCTCACTCCAAAACTTGGTATAAAACTGCAAAATTTATTCAGACATTTAAAAATACGTTACAGACATGGCAGGTAAAACAAGCAGGAAAATCTTACATGTTTCGCGCCCCCTACAGGCGCTTACTCATAGATGAGGAGCTCTGTGAGAAACCCCATCTATTTATGCTGAGTGAGTCATAGACTTAACTATTACATTGCCACACAGACACAAAGAAGAAAAAAGGTTAAAAACAGACTGCTGGTAGTTAGATACTTAGGGTAGTATCCCAAATGGCTAGAAACGTATTCATTAGATCAGTGTTTTTCAACCAGTGTGCCGTGGCACACTAGTGTGCCGTGAGAGATCCTCAGGTGTGCCACGGCAGACTGACAACAGTGTGACATATTTTTTAAACTTTGCTTGTTTTTTACTCCCAGTGCAGGGGTAGTTTGTAGGAGGCATGGCATAACAGCACAATACATACAGTATGTGTGTGTTTGTGTGTATGTGTATATATATATGCTGTATTAGGTTACAATGTGTGATTTTTTTAAAATTTTGGGATGGTGGTGTGCCACAGGATTTTTTAATGTAAAAAAGTGTGCCACGGCAAAAAAAGGTTAAAAATCACTGCATTAGATGAGACAATAAGATGGCACTGATTATTCTACAGACAGAGAAAACAAGAAAGGCAATATCAAAAAACAATTGAAAAACTCCTTATATAGAAAATGTGATATAATGTGATATAATATGGCATACTACAATAATTTTGTCCAATGACAGTTATATTTAAGCTAATTATAGTACTAACGACTGAAACTAAATAATATTTATTTCAAATATTGATGTATACTGAAATTTTGTTCAAATAAAAATATATGACAGTTTTAATACTAACAAAGTGAACCTAAAAATTAAACAGTAAATCTTCATAAGTCCTAATTAGGATCAAATATATAAAGACAAACAGAATTAGACTAATCGTGAGTAGAGAAAGGTACATCCCTAAAGAGACACTAATTATCAATAAAAAAATCAATGTCACATTCTCTATTCATGCCTTGGGGGGGCAAGGGTCTTCAGCTTAAGGATCCAATAAAGTTCCTTTTTCTCCAAAGCTTTGGCCCTATTTCCTCCCCTAAATAATTATGTGACAATAAGAAGCTCAAGACACTGCAAATATATTCTATATGTTCCAAGGAGTACTTAGATTCTTTATTTAGGAAAAAGCAACAGCTTGTATTCCCAATGATTGGGGGATGGATGTGTATAATGAAACAATATCCATTGTCACCCAGGTGTATCCTGATTTCCAGATGGTATTGTCAAGTGTCAACAAGAGATGCGAGGTGTCCCTAAGGTAGGACAGCTGGGATACAGCAAGCGGCTGTAATATGGAGTCAATCCATTCTGCCATCGGCTCAAACAGTGAGCCAATGCCAGCCACAATTGGCCTACCCGGGGGACTCCGCGCATCCTTGGGGATTTTGGGGACATGGTGAAAAATAGGGCAAATTGGGTATTGTGGTACCAGTATATCCATATCTGTATCTTTAAACAATCCCAAACAAATTCCCTCCTCAACTATCCTAGTCAGTTTATTTTGAAAAACTTTGGTAGGATAATGATTACGTTTTTTGTACACTTTATTGTCGGACAGTTGCCTATATGCTTCATCCATATACAATTGCTTGTTCATAACTACAATGCTGCCCCCCTTATATGTGGGTAAAACGACTAGAATGCTTAGGACTAGATATAGTGAACATGTCAGAGACGTAAAAAACTACAATAAAGATTCTACAGTTGCGAATCATTTTAATAATTTTCACTTCACACATATAGCCAGCTTATCAGTTCAAGTTATTGATATGGCCTTAGTGCCAACCAGGGGAGGAAATAGGGCCAAAGCTTTGGAGAAAAAGGAACTTTATTGGATCCTTAAGCTGAAGACCCTTGCCCCCCCAAGGCATGAATAGAGAATGTGACATTGATTTTTTTATTGATAATTAGTGTCTCTTTAGGGATGTACCTTTCTCTACTCACGATTAGTCTAATTCTGTTTGTCTTTATATATTTGATCCTATTTAGGACTTATGAAGATTTACTGTTTAATTTTTAGGTTCACTTTGTTAGTATTAAAACTGTCATATATTTTTATTTGAACAAAATTTCAGTATACATCAATATTTGAAATAAATATTATTTAGTTTCAGTCGTTAGTACTATAATTAGCTTAAATATAACTGTCATTGGACAAAATTATTGTAGTATGCCATATTATATCACATTATATCACATTTTCTATATAAGGAGTTTTTCAATTGTTTTTTGATATTGCCTTTCTTGTTTTCTCTGTCTGTAGAATAATCAGTGCCATCTTATTGTCTCATCTAATGAATACGTTTCTAGCCATTTGGGATACTACCCTAAGTATCTAACTACCAGCAGTCTGTTTTTAACCTTTTTTCTTCTTTGTGTCTGTGTGGCAATGTAATAGTTAAGTCTATGACTCACTCAGCATAAATAGATGGGGTTTCTCACAGAGCTCCTCATCTATGAGTAAGCGCCTGTAGGGGGCGCGAAACATGTAAGATTTTCCTGCTTGTTTTACCTGCCATGTCTGTAACGTATTTTTAAATGTCTGAATAAATTTTGCAGTTTTATACCAAGTTTTGGAGTGATAGCCTGCCGTATTTTTCTCCTTCAAAAACCAAAGTATTGATCTAGGCCCGTTTTGGTATATTTCATGCCACCATTTCACCGCCAAATGTGATAAAAAAAAAAAAGTTCACTTTTTCACAAACTTTAGGTTTCTCAATGAAATTATTTACAAACAACTTGTGCAATTATGGCACAAATGGTTGTAAATTCTTCTCTGGGATCCCCTTCGTTCAGGAATAGCAGACATTTATGGCTTTGGCATTACTTTTTGGTAATAAGAAGGCCGCTAAATGCCGCTGTGCACCACACTTGTATTATGCCCAGCAGTGAAGGGGTTAATTAGATAGCTTGTAGGGTTAATTTTAGCATTAGTGTAGTGTAGTAGACAACCCAAAGTATTGATCTAGGCCCATTTTGGTATATTTCATGCCACCATTTCACCACCAAATGCGATCAAATAAAACAAAATGTTCACTATTTCACAAACTTTAGGTTTCTCACTGAAATTATTTACAAATAACTTGTGCAATTACGGCACATATGGTCTTAAATGCTTCTCTGGGATCCCCTTTGTTCAGAAATAGCAGACATTTATGGCTTTGGCATTACTTTTTGGTAATTAGAAGGCCGCTAAATGCCGCTAAGCAACACACTTGTATTATGCCCAGCAGTGAAGGGGTTAATTAGGTAGCTTGTAGGGAGCTTGTAGGGTTAATTTTAACATTAGTGTAGTGTAGTAGACAACCAAAAGTATTGATCTAGGCCCATTTTGGTATATTTCATGCCACCATATTACCGCCAAATGTGATCAAATAAAAACAAATGGTTGTAAATGCTTCTCTGGGATCCGCTTTGTTCAGAAATAGCAGACATATATGGCTTTGGTATTGCTTTTTAATAATTAGAAGGCCTCTAAATGCCGCTGCACACCACACTTGTATTATGCCCAACAGTGACAGGGTTAATTAGGGAGCTTGAAGGGTTACTTTTAGCTTTAGTGTGGAGATAAGCCTCCCACCTGACACATCCCACCCCCTTATCCCTCCATGACTACTCTCAAACAGCTCTATTCCCTCCCCCACCTCACTATTGTCACCGCCATCTTTAGTACTGGCAGAAAGTCTGCCAGTATAAAAATAAAAAGTTTGTGGGGTTTTTTTTAATTATATATTTTCTGCAGTGTATGATCGATCCCCCCTTACCACCCAACCTCCCTGAGCCCCCCCAAACAGCTTTCTAACCCTCCCCCCACTCACTATTTGTTGCCATTTTCGGTACTGGCAGCTGTCTGCCAGTACCCACTTTCGAATAAATTTGCCCATTTTCTATATATATATATATAAATATTTTTCTGTAGTTTAGCTGCTCCCACCCTCAATTCTCTATCCCCTCCTGGAAGTTCCCCATTGACGGCTGCCCACTCGCCTCCCTGCAATTCCACCCACCAACGATTGCGGCCATCGATGGCCGATGCAGAGAGGGCCACAGAGTGGCTCTCTCTGCATTGGATGGCTAAAAATGTTATTGCAGGATGCCTCAATATCGAGGCATCTACTGCAATAATAGGAAATCACATGTAATCGCGATCAGGATCGCTTCCACCGCTTGAAAACACAGACAACGTACAGGGTACGTCCTTGGTCGTTAAGGACCTTTTTTTGTAGGACGTACCCTGTACGTCATTGGTCGTTAAGGGGTTAAAGGGACAGTCAAGTCCAAAATAAACTTCCGGGATTTAAATAGGGAATGTAATTTTAAACAACTTTCCCATTTACTTTTATCACCAATTTTGCTTTGTTCTCTTAGTATTCTTAGTTGAAAGCTAATTCTAGGAGGTGCATATGCTAATTTCTTAGATCTTTAAGACTGCCTCTAATCTGAATGTATTTTGACCACTAGAGGGCATTAGTTCATGTGTTTCATATAGATAACATTGAGCTCATGCACGTGAAGTTATCCAAGAGTGAGCACTGTTTGGCTAAAAAGCAAGTCTGTCAAAATAACTGAAATAAGGGGGCAGTCAGCAGAGGCTTAGATACAAAATAATCACAGAGCTAAAAAGTGTATTTATATAACTGTGTTGGTTATGCAAAACTGGGGAATTAGTAATAAAGGGATTATCTTTCTTTTTAAACAACAAAAATTCTGGTGTTGACTGTTCCTTTAAGAATTGCATGTTCTTTTAAAGTAGACACAACAAATTAAGAGCTATTGATTACAGGTGTCTCATACAATCAGAGAGCTCATTAGACATCTTGGCTGTAGTAATTCAGAGTATAATAATACTTCTCACTCCAACATTTATCTGGCTGAAGTAATAGGTTGGAGAAAAAAAATCAGACAGATCAAACACCCCCCCCCCCCCCCCCCCGATATTGTACGTTCAGTTGGAAAAGGCCAATATTAGATACATTTTAAACTTCATAAAATTCTGATTTCAGAGAGGTGCGACAACTCACTTTCAAAATATATGAACATTCTTATCCAATGTCAAAAATAACAAATATGCCTACAGACATAAAGTATATTTCCTCCAATAAATTGTGCTACATAAATCTTCCATTAAATGTCACCTGTTGTAATACTTATATTGTTTAGAAGTATGTCCCCAAATAAGTTTTTATTAAAGGGACACTCAAGTCAAAATAAACTTTAATGATTCAGATAGAGCATGCAGTATAAATACACTTTCCAATTTAATTCTATTATCAAATTGTGCACAGTATTTTTATATTTACACTTTCTGAGGAACAAGATCCTACTGAGCATGTGCACAGCTCACATGGTATATGTATACTAGTCTGTGATTGGCTGATGTCTGTCACATGGGGCCGGAAAATCTAGGGGTCCATCCGATAAAAATCGTCGCCCGCAAAAGCCGGCGACGCCAATATTTACGCTGGTTTGGTATCACACATACGGCGTAACCTAGAAGTTACGCGCGTATATTTCTGCCGTCGCCCGTAGTTTTTTGGGCCATAGGCAGGTATACCAAACCAGCGCAGTTTGGTATCCAATATGCAGCGTAAGGACTTACGTGGCGAAAATGGAGAAAACTTACTCCATTTTCACCTCGCCACAAAAAGCAGCCGTAAGAAGCCTTACGCTGACTATTGGAGCCCCGTAACTCCCTAAACTGGCTGCTAAAATAAACCTAACACCTAACGCATGCGCAATGTCTATCTCCCTGTCAACCGCGATCTTCTAAAATAAACCTAACACCTAACGCATGCGCAATGTCTATCTCCCTGTCAACCGCGATCCCCCCCCCCCCCGAAATCCCTAATAAAGTTATTAACCCCTAAACCGCCGCTCCCGGACCCCGCCGCCATCTACATAAGCTAACCCCCTACTGTGAGCCCCTAAAACCGCCGCCATCTACCTTATCTATCCCCTAATTAGAACCCCTTACACCGCTGTCATCTACCTTATCTATCCCCTAATCTGACCCCTTACACCGCCGCCACCTATATAAAAATTATTAACCCCTAATCTAATCCCCCTATACCGCCGCCATCTATATTAATATTATTAACCCCTAATGTAAGCCCCTTACACCGCCGCCATCTCTATTAAAATGATTAACCCCTAATTTAATCTACCTACCCCGCCGCCAGCTATATTATCTATATTAACCCTAAGTATATTATAGTTAATATAGGTATTACATTATATATATTAACTATATTAACCCTAATTATATTAGGGTTAATATAGTTACTATAGTATTTATATTAACTATATTAACTCTATCTAACCCTAACACCGCTAACTAAATTTATATTAAATTAATCTAATTCATTTATAAACTAAAATATTCCTATTTAAATCTAAATACTTACCTATAAAATAAACCCTAAGATAGCTACAATATAATTAATAATTACATTGTAGCTATGTTAGGGTTAATATTTATTTTACAGGTAAATTGTTAATTATTTTAACTAGGTATAATAGCTATTAAATAGTTATTAACTATTTAATATCTACCTAGTTAAAATAATTACCCAATTACCTGTAAAATAAATCCTAACCTAAGTTACAAATACACCTACACTATCAATAAATTAAATAAACTACAAATATCTATCTAAAAATACAATTAAATTAACTAAACTACAAAAAAAAAACCACTAAATTACAAAAAATAAAAAAAAGATTACAAGATTTTTAAGCTAATTACACCTATTCTAAGCCCCCTAATAAAATAATAAACCCCCAAAATAAAAAAAATTCCCTGCCCTATTCTAAATTAAAAAAATGTCAAAGCTCTTTACCTTACCAGCCCTTAAAAGAGCCTTTTGTGGGGCATGCCCCAAAGAATTCAGCTCTTTTGCATACAAATACAATACCCCCCCCCCCATTACAACCCACCACCCACATACCCCTATTCTAAAACCACCCAAACCCCCCTTAAATAAGCCTAACACTACCCCCCTGAAGATCTCCCTACCTTGTCTTCACCACACCGGGCCGAACTCCTGATCCGATCCGGGCGATGTCTTCCTCCAAGCGGCAAAGAAGAATTCTTCCTCCGGCGATGTCTTCCTCCAAGCGGCAAAGAAGAATTCTTCCTCCGGCGACGTCTTCCTCCAAGCGGCAGCAAAGTCTTCATTCTTCCGGCGGCATCTTCAATCTTCTTTCTTCGCTCCGCCGCAGCGGAGCATCCATCCCGGCCGACGACTGAACTTGGAATGAGGTACCTTTAAATGACGTCATCCAAGATGGCGTCCGCCGAATTCCGATTGGCTGATAGGATTCTATCAGCCAATCGGAATTAAGTTAGAAAAATCTGATTGGCTGATTGAATCAGCCAATCAGATTCAAGTTCAATCCGATTGGCTGATCCAATCAGCCAATCAGATTGAGCTCGCACTCTATTGGCTAATCGGAACAGCTGGTAAGGTAAAGAGCTTTGAATTTTTTTTTATTTAGAATAGGGCAGGGATTTTTTTTATTTTGGGGGTTTATTATTTTATTAGGGGGCTTAGAATAGGTGTAATTAGCTTAAAAATCTTGTAATCTTTTTTTTAGTTTTTGTAATTTAGTGTTTGTTTGTTTTTGTAATTTAGTTTAGTTAATTTAATTGTATTTTTAGATAGATGTTTGTAGTTTATTTAATTTATTGATAGTGTAGGTGTATTTGTAACTTAGGTTAGGATTTATTTTACAGGTAATTGGGTAATTATTTTAACTAGGTAGATATTAAATAGTTAATAACTATTTAATAGCTATTATACCTAGTTAAAATAATTAACAATTTACCTGTAAAATAAATATTAACCCTAACATAGCTACAATGTAATTATTAATTATATTGTAGCTATCTTAGGGTTTATTTTATAGGTAAGTATTTAGTTTTAAATAGGAATATTTTAGTTTATAAATGAATTAGATTAATTTAATATAAATTTAGTTAGGGGTGTTAGGGTTAGATAGAGTTAATATAGTTAATATATAATGTAATACCTATATTAACTATAATATACTTAGGGTTAATATAGATAATATAGCTGGCGGCGGGGTAGGTAGATTAAATTAGGGGTTAATCATTTTAATAGAGATGGCGGCGGTGTTAGGGGCTTACATTAGGGGTTAATAATTTTAATATAGATGGCAGCGGTGTTAGGGGCTCACTTTAGGGGGTTATAGATATAATATAGCTGGCGGCGGGGTACGGGAGCGACGGTTTAGGGGTTAATAACTTTATTAGGTTGCGGCGGGGTACGGGAGCGGCGGTTTAGGGGTTAATAGCTTTTTTATTGTTAGGATAGTGAGGGGGGATAGCGGATAGAGGGTTAGACGTGTCGGGCTATGTTAGGGAGGCGTGTTAGACAGTGCGGGTGATTTAGACTTTAGTCAGGTTTTATAGGCGCCGGCAGTTTCTAACGTGGCGCAAGTCACTGGCGACTCCAAAAATCTGAACTTACGCAGATTTCTGGACATCGCTGGTTTGTGAGACTTGCACCACTTTAGCAAGTGACGGCGCCGCATATTGGATGGCTCGAGTTGCGAGCTGAAACTGCGGGCGACGTGGGTTCCCTCGCTTGCGCCGCAAACTGCGATCTATATCGGATCGCGCCCCTAGTGCTTATTTGAAATTTAGAGTAGGAGTAAAATTATTGTCTTTTTATTATGCACTTGTTAATTATGCAATTCTACTGCAATGTGTGAATCTATGGCACCTGACCAAGTTGGCCAACAGAACAAAATGAGGCTAGCGGTCACAATAGATATGAGTTCAGATATAAGGACATCCTCTCTTTTAAGCATGGGGGTTGTGATAGGTTTATATGGTCAGGGAGAATAAGAGGCTTCACCAAAAGACCAGTGCTGTGAGATATTTGCTATCATCATGACATTCACCTGGAAACTGGAAAGACACCTGAAAGAGAAAGATTAGGATTTTCACTTTGAACAGTGAGAGAAGCCCAACCCCACAGCCAATGAATTTGTTCCATATACTTATGGATCAGGTGATTGCTAATGTCTGACAGCTGTGAGTGAGACTGCTCATTTAAAAGATGAGATTTCTTACAAGAGGTCACCTCTCCCTTTGTGGTGCTTGTTTGGGTGCAATAGAGTTTATTTTTGGAGCACAGAACACTGCAACCTATTAAACAGGTGCATTTTATAAAAGTCACTTTCCCCTTAAAAGGGCACAAGACCCTCATTTAAAAGACAGGATCCCTCTTTGATGCAGGCGTCTTTAGCACTTATAGCTACTATACAATATATACATCATGCATGGGGATTTCACCTTTGTGTTTGATGTATTATATGAAATCATCGCCATATGTCCAACAATTAGTGGCACCCATTTCATTTCACTATGACAAATCCAGAACAGTTCACTTTTTATTTAACAGCTGAGTGTTAACTCCACCTTATATTTCTTACCATGTACAGTACATGAATTCCAATGATTATCAGAAGTCATATAATTCAGTTATTAGCACTAGAGAATATTTAACCAGCATTATTTCTGAGAAACCCTGATCCACATCATCATCTAGCCATTTAATTACCATTTATTGCCAATCATTAATATATTAAATATGTCAACGGGTTCTGAAAGAGTTTGTGTCTTTTGCAGGTTTAATTGGGCCATCATTAGTTTTAAGAGTGATTTTATGTGATCTAGTTTAACGGTTATTGGTTCTGTGGGGAATAAACTATTAATTAACTGACGAGTTATAATAGTTTGGATTTGATTAATTTGCGCATATATAAGTATTTGATTTCTTTAAATATATATTGTATGCTTTTATTTTAAAGGGCATGATTTAGTCTTAATATGCAATTTAGCAAAAAAAAAAAAAAATCAAATTTACTAATACTGTAGAATATACTTCTTTCTCTTGCTATCCTTTCTTTAAACTTACACTTGTTTCCATTACAGAATACGCAGGTCAGCTCACACGTACACACAACCTCAGCACTATGTGGCGGTAGTGTTTGCAACAATGTATACCATTATTCCAAACATTGCTGCATACACTGCTGCCATATATTATTCATGACGTGCACTTTCATGAGCATAATTACATTTTAACATAAAGGTAAATTGGAAAACTTTTTTTTAATTGTACATCCTGTGCAATTAATACTATCTATCATTGGATTGCTTGTTGAATTAAAACCGTCCTTTTTGTATGCAATACATTTTGCTAGATTACAAGTGGAGCGCTAATTTCTTGTGTGCCCATAAATGGGCAAATTCACCCATTTACGGGCGCGCAATAAATAACCGGCCATTACAAATAGCTGGTTATTGCTAGGACAAGCTCACGGTAGCAATTAGCATTCCGATCTCTGGTTAATTTTTGAAATGTCCCCCAATTGGCCCCACATTTAAGAGTCTTTTAGTTTATTAAAAAAAATATCTTTTTTTTTAAAATAAAAAACAACTGTACAAAGCAGTTTTTAGTGGTTAAAAGCGGCGGGTGTGTGGTGTTAGAAAAAAAACAGCACTGAAAAGTGACTTTACATTACGGTCTATGGGGAATTGTGTGTTTCCAGTAAATATACATGTATATGCTAATATACATGCAGTATCTCACAAAAGTGAGTACACCCCTCACATTTTTGTAAATATTTTATTATATCTTTTCATGTGACAACACTAAAGAAATGACACTTTGCTACAATGTAAAGTAGTGAGTGTACAGCCTGTATAACAGTGTAAATTTGCTGTCCCCTCAAAATAACTCAACACACAGCCATTAATGTCTAAACCGCTGGCAACAAAGGTGGGTACACCCCTAAGTGGAAATGTCCAAATTGGGCCCAATTAGCCATTTTCCCTCCCCGGTGTCAGGTGATTTGTTAGTGTTACAAGGTCTCAGTTGTGAATGGGGAGCAGGTGTGTTAAATTTGGTGTTATCACTCTCACACGCTCTCATACTGGTCACTGGAAGTTCAACATGGCACCTCATGGCAAAGAACTCTCTGAGGATCTGGGGGAAAAAAATTGCTGCTCTACATAAAGATGGCCTATAGGCTATAAGAAGATTGCCAAGACCCTGAAACTGAGCTGCAGCACAATGGGCAAGACCATACAGCAGTTTCACATGACAGGTTCCACTCAGAACAGGCCTCGCCATGGTCGACCAAAGAAGTTGAGTGCATGTGCTCAGCGTCATATCCAGAGGTTGTCTTTGGGAAATAGACGTATGAGTGCTGCCAGCATTGCTGAAGAGGTTGAAGGGGTGGGGGGTCAGCCTGTCAGTGCTCAGACCATACGTCACACACTGCATCTAATTAGTCTGCATGACTGTCATCCCAGAAGGAAGCCTCTTCTAAAGATGATGCACAAGAAAGCCTGCAAACAGTTTGCTGAAGACAAGCAGACTAAGGACATGGATTACTGGAACCATGTCCTGTGGTATGATGAGACCAAGATAAACTTATTTGGTCCAGATGGTGTCAAGCGTGTGTGGCAGCAACCAGTTGAGGAGAACAAAGACAAGTGTGTCTTGCCTACAGTCAAGCATGGTGGTGGGAGTGTCATGGTCTTGGCCTGCATGAGTGCTGCCAGCACTGGGGAGCTACAGTTCACTGAGGAAACCATTAATGCCAACATGTACTTTGACATGTATGATCTCCTCCCTTCAGAGTCTGGGCCGCAGGGCAGTATTCCAACATGATAACGACCCCCAACCACTGCCTTGCTAAAGAAACTGAGGGTAAAGGTGATGGACTGGCCAAGCATGTCTCCAGAACAAACCCTATTGAGCATCTGTGGGGCATCCTCAAATGAAAGGTGGGAGAGCGCAAGGTCTCTAACATCCACCAGCTCCGTGATGTTGTCATGGAGGAGTGAAAGAGGACTCCAGTGGCAACCTGTGAAGCTCTGGTGAACTCCATGCCCAAGACGGTTAAGGAAGTGCTGGAAAATAATGGTGGGCACACAAAATATTGTCACTTTGGGCCCAATTTGGACATTTCCACTTACTTTACATTGTAGCAAAGTGTAATTTCTTCAGTGTTGTCACATGGAAAGATATAATATAATATTTACAAAAATGTGAGGGGTGTACTCACTTTTGTGAGATACTGTATATATTTATGTGTTAATATGTGTATTGGGAGCAGATTATAACAAGATAAAAAGATGGACAGCAGCCAGCAGCAACAGTTTTTTGCTCTAATGCCAGCAGCAGCGAGGAATACTAATACTATTGACTGTGACATGATTTTCTCCAATGACAAGGGGATATTAACTCTTAGTAGTCTATTTGATGCCATGGAAAGATTGCTATTGAAGGAAACTAGATTACAATGGGACCTATGGACTCTAGACAGATATATGAGGCTGAAAATGATACCCAGGGGTCTCAGAATTTTTAAGTTTCCTACTTTCGAAGCGGACATTAATGACTGTGAATTTATTGAGTCTTGGAATGAAGTGCTCTCAGAGTGCTCATCAAGGCTAATGTTGATGTTGGTTGAATATAAACAGAAACAGCTAATAAATATTAGGAAACAGATTGATGATACACAGCTTGAAATGAATAAGAGAAGGGAAGATATTGGTTTTCTGAGATTTGACAGTATTTTGAGGAACACTGTAGCTAATAACAAAAAGATAGTCATGGAGAACAAACACACAAAATATTTGAGAGACAAATCTGACTATGAGAATAAAACAGTGTACATTTGGAATAGAAAACAGCGTATCCACAATAGACATGGAAATTCAAATAAACAGAAAAAGAACAAAAATAAAGGGAAAAAGGGTGCTTCAGAAGGTGAAAGAGGGTACTCCACAGATGATAAGTCATCAGATAATGATGAAGCCCCAGTTGCATACACAGGTATTTTAAAGAATACTACAGAAAATATAGGAGTTAATACTGCACATATAACAGGAGTAAGGGAGCAAAACAAATCAAATCTAAAACAGGGAGAAACCAGATATACACCTACAAATAGAGAAACACAGGGGTCTGAAGTTATGCAAATTAAGCAGGTTTTTCCAATGGACACAGCATTGAAGACAGTTCCCAACACAAAAACAGCACAGGAGAGATACCAATTGAGGAGGCAAAAAACACAAACCAAGTACAAATAGGCAATGTGATTAATCTATCCAAAAAACATCTAACTAAGGAACAATATAATGTTTTGCAATATGGATTGTCTTTTTCTCCAACCACAGACTTCAGTGTGTTCCAGACCATCATTGATGTTAATAAATTAGTGAGAAATATAACATTAAAAAAACACTTTGGTGGAGGGGAGGACACTGATGTCTCTGTTTATATACATTCTGACATGGAAACAGAACCTATGTAATTAACTTTTCAAGAAACATGTGATGAGGTAACGTTACAAGGTTTACAATTTGATAAAAGGAGCGAATGTGGTCATATAAATAAAGCGCTTAGCTTCAAACCAAAGTCTGTGTTTTATCCCATACAGAGTAGAGGGACCATCATAGAGACTTTTTTTAATAGAGTGGAAAGAGATTTGATTGCCCTCAAAGACAGCACTGTCCCCACTAGGCATAATTTGAAAGGTGAAGAGAAAGTATAGCATTAAAACAACTGCAAGATGACACTGAACTTGTCATCAAGGATGCAGACAAGGGGGGGACAGAAGTAGTCCTAGACAGGGACGTCTATGTGAAAGAAGCATTGAGACAACTAAGCAATGAGAGAAACTATACCACATTGCCAAGGGACCCTACTGAAACCTTTAAGAGAGAATTACGCAACTTATTGGACGATGGGATGGAGCAGGGGTGCATTGACTTGAAAACCATGGAATTCTTAATGGTAGATAATCCAAGAATACCCCTGTTCCATCACTTACCTAAAGTCCATAAGTCGCTTAATGACATACAAGGTCGTCCCATAGTAAGTATAATAGGGTCTCTTTTAGAACATCTTTCCCAGTGGTTAGACACTATACTTCAACCTTTTGTTAAATCACTCCCATCATATATTAAGGACACGAAGCATGTCCTTAGTATGATGGAAACACAAATGTGGGATCAGGATTATCATTGGATAACAGTGGACGACGTGTCCTTATACTCCTCGATCCCTCATGAGGAAGGCTTACGGGCTATAAAATTCTTTCTTAGAAATTATTCCGAATTTTCAAGAGAATTTCAGGACTTTGTATTAAAAGTGACCAGGTACCTCTTGACCCACAATTTCTTCCAGTTTCAAGATGTTTTCTATCTCCAAAGATGTGGAACAGCGATGGGGGCCAAGTTTGCCCCCTCTTACGCCAACCTATTTTTAGGTTGGTGGGAGTTCTTCCACATCTTTCGAGATAGAAACATCTACAAGGATCGAATCGTCATGTATGGAAGGTACATTGACGATCTCCTGTTTATCTGGAAGGGGGATCCTTTAGACATTGTGTGCTTTGTGGAAAGCCTAAATGACAATGATGTGGGTATGAGTTTCACTCATGAACATAATCCCACTACGATTAACTATTTGGATCTAGTATTGATGGGCACTAAAGAAAATAAGGTTATCACCAAAGTATACAGAAAGCCTATTAGTGGCAACAAACTACTACATGGTAGAGTTGCCACCCGAGGCATACAGCAGCAGCGGTAGCAAAGGGCGAATTTATTCGCCTTAAGAGGAATTGCTCAAAGGATGGAGATTACCATCAGGAGGCAGCTGCCTTGGAACACAGACTGAAAGAGAGAGGTTACTCTCACAAAATAATTTTAAAAAGCCTGAATGCAGGTGGAGCCTAGGACTAGAGAGAATTTCCTTAGAGGGAGGCAGAAACATAAAGAGGACTATAAAGGAGTGACATTTGTCACTAGTTATAGCGCCCAGTTTCCAGAGGTTGCAAATATAATACGGAAACATTTCCCCATTTTGGCCGCTGACGATAAACTGACCAAGGTGGTCAAGAGAGGTATAAGGTGTAGTTCGAGGAAGTGTCCCACATTGGGGTCACTATTATCACCTACAGAATTAAAGTCCCAAACTAAAACACAAAGCACTTGGATGACCAGCAGGGGCATGTACAACTGCGGTCATAAAAAAATGCAAACCATGCGAGTACCTGGATAAAACCAAAACATTTAAGTCACAGGTGACAGGAGAGGTCTTTCAGATTAAAACTTGTATGAACTGCACGACTATGAGTGTGATATACATGCTGACATGTCATGTGTGCAGAGTGCAATACATAGGTCTTACCTCCAGGGACATTAAGACACGGATACGTGAACATATATCCACCATCACGAGAGGCAAATCACAAACACCCCTAGTGCGGCACTTCACTGAGAACCATAATGGTGAAATTGGTACACTTAAATGGTGCTCCATTGAGGAAGTGAAGGTCCCCAAAAGGGGAGGGGATTTAGATAAACTCTTGGCGAGAAGGGAGATGTTCTGGATATTAAGACTAAAAACTAGAGTCCCAGAAGGTCTAAATTCCAGATATGATATAATAAACTATTGGGAATAAGACAATTCCACCTTCATACATCTTATGCAAGCAAATGTGTATGTATACTTTGCACTCATATGTGCATGTTAGCAGGCATTCTTGTATGTCTCAGGTGTGCACAAATGTTTGTGTATACACTGCAGTCTGAAAATATATATCTGTTGTTAGCACCAAATATCATAAATTTCCCCCAGTATCTTCCAACAAAATGATTACATTAGTTAGGCTGATATGGGGAAAACCAAAAGTTGGCCCTTTGTATAACTTTAAGTTTTACAAAAATTGCTATAAAAACATCCCTAGTTAAGTTAGCTTATCATTTTGATATTATACATTTTCGCATCTGTTTTTATATATCCCAAACATCACTTACATAAATATCCTTTCTATAGAGTTAATTTGGTTGTCTACTCTCCAAGTGTTAATAACAAAACCTGTGTAGGAAAGCTTTTTTTGTAAACAGGTCATATTACACTATTAAGTATATACAATAGAAGATAGTGATAATACAAAGGGTTAACTATGTGTTGCAGGTATTCCTTAAGTGCTCTTCATTAGAGGGAGGGATTAGCGTATTTTTTTATCCTATTAGCATGTTCATAGGTGTTCTTAAAGGCAAGGAGGACAGACACACACCAGGCTATGATTACGGCAATCTGCCAAAACACGTAAGCCCGTGTGCTGCGCTCTCTCTCCATACATGTGGCAGGCTGTCACTATTCTTTGTAACCTGAATATTTTAATTATGTTCTGAATAAAAAGGTATATTTTATTGTACGGAGTGTGGTATTGCATTTTTTTCTTCCTGAATATGTGTATATACACATACAAACTAATGAATACATAATATGTTTATATTCATATACATATATATTTAAATCTGCTGTCCATCGCTGCACGACTTACCTCCTTCGCTGTTGTGCTAGGTTCTCATGCTGTGTCTCATGAGCGCAATGCTCCCATTCACATTGCACCTTACTTGTAAAACTAGCGCAAATTTGCGTGCACTAGTATTACAAAGTCGAGAGCAAATATCGCCCTCGTGAAAGCAATATTTTGCGCTCCACTTTTAATCTGGCCCATTATATTTTGTCAATTATTTTTACGGATCCTTTTTTAACAGTATTCATGATAGTATTTTTCACCTGAGCTTTGATTAAGGCTAGTGCCAAAAAACATTAAACTTTTGTTTATGTCGTTAAAGACTATTTTGCTTCATCCTCGGTCTTACGCTTGATCAGTTGTGTAATACATTTATTTGTTACCAGCATTTGTGTTAGAGGAAACGCCTTGATACTGTGTTGTGGAAAGGTTTCTGCACTATAGCATGTGCCTTTATATGAACCTATTTTAAGTCACCTAACACACACCTAGATTACGAGTTTTGCGTTAGAAGCTGTGCGGTGCTAATGAGAAGTTAATGCTTACCGCTCACTTACAGACAGCGCTGGTATTACGGGTTTTTACAAACCTGGCGTTAACCGCAAAAAAGTGATCGTAGAGCAAAATTTTGCTCCACATCTCACCTCAATACCAGCGCTGTTTAGCGGTGAGCTGGCTAAACGTGCTCGTGCACGATTTCCCCATAGGAATCAATGGGGGAGAGCCGGCTGAAAAAAAACCTAACACCTGCAAAAAAGCAGTCCCTTTGATTCCTATGGGGAAAATACATTTATGTCTACACCTAACACCATAACATGAACCCCGAGTCTAAACACCCCTAATCTTACACTTATTAACCCCTAATCTGCCACCCCTGACATCGCCGACACCTACATTATATTATTAACCCCTAATCTGCCGCTCCGGACACCGCCGCCACCTACATTATATTTATGAACCCCTAATCTGCTGCCCCCAACATCGCCGACACTTACATTATATTTATTAACCCCTAATCTGCTGCCCCAATGTCGCCGCAACCTAACTACATTTATTAACCTCTAATCTGCTGCCCCCAACGTCGCCACCACTATAATAAAGTTATTAACCCCTAAACCTAAGTCTAACCCTAACTTAAATATAATTTAAATAAATCTAAATAAAATTACTACTAAATAAACTAAATAATTCCTATTGAAAACTAAATACTTACCTATAAAATAAACCCTAAGCTAGCTACAATATAACTAATAGTTACATTGTAGCTATTTTAGGATTTATTTTTATTTTACAGGCAAGTTTGTATTTATTTTAACTAGGTACAATAGTTATTAAATAGTTATTAACTATTTAATAACTACCTAGTTAAAATAAAGACAAATTTACCTGTAAAATAAAACCTAACCTAAGTTACAATTACACCTAACACTACACTACAAAATAATAAAGAAATTACAAGATTTTTAAACTCATTTCACCTAATCTAATCCCCCTAACAAAATTAAAAAAAGCCCCCCAAAATAAAAAAGCCCTACCCTACACTAAAATACAAATAGCCCTTAAAAGGGCCTTTTGCGGGGCATTGCCCCAAAGTAATCAGCTCTTTTACCTGAAAAAAAAAATTACAATTCCCCCCAACATTAAAACCCACCACCCACACAACCAACCCTATTCTAAAACCCACCCAATCCCCCCTTAAAAAAACCTAACACTAACCCCCTGAAGATCACCTTACCGGGAGATGTCTTCACCCAACCGGGCCGAAGTCCTCAACGAAGCCGGGAGAAGTCTTCATCCAACCCGGGCGAAGTGGTCCTCCAGATGGGCAGAAGTCTTCATCCAGACGGCATCTTCTATCTTCATCCATACGGCGCGGAGCGGGTCCATCTTCAAAACATCCAACGCGGAGCATCCTCTTCTGCCGACGGCTAAACACAGAATGAAGGTTCCTTTAAATGACGTCATCCAAGATGACGTCCCTTCAGTTCCGATAGGCTGATGGAATTCTATCAGCCAATCGGAATTAAGGTAGAAAAAATCCTATTGGCTGATGCAATCAGCTAATAGGATTGAACTGGCATTCTATTGGCTGATTGGAACAGCCAATAGAATGCCAGCTCAATCCTATTGGCTGATTGGATCAGCCAATAGGATTGAACTTCAATCCTATTGGCTGATTGCATCAGCCAATAGGATTTTTTCTACCTTAATTCCGATTGGCTGAAAGAATTCTATCAGCCAATCGGAATTGAAGGGACGCCATCTTGGATGACGTCATTTAAAGGAACCTTCATTCTGTGTTTAGCCATCGGAAGAAGAGGATGCTCCGCGTATGATGTCTTGAATATGGACCCGCTCCGCGCCGTATGGATGAAGATAGAAGATGCCGTCTGGATGACGACTTCTGCCCGTCTGGAGGACCACTTCGCCCGGCTTGGATGAAGACTTCTCCCGGCTTCGTTGAGGACTTCAGCCTGGTTGGGTGAAGAAGTCTCCCAGTAAGGTGATCTTCAGGGGGTTAGTGTTAGTTTTTTTTAATTGGGGGATTGGGTGGGTTTTAGAGTAGGGTTGGTTGTGTGGGTGGTGGGTTTTAATGTTGGGGGGGGATTGTAATTTTTTTTTCAGGTAAAAGAGCTGATTACTTTGGGACAATGCACCGCAAAAGGCCCTTTTAAGGGTTATTTGTAATTTATGCAAAACAGAATGAGAAGCAGTCTGCCAGGAACGAACAGCAGCATCAATAGCTTGTTCTATGGCCCGGTTACCACCTGGTAGTAGCTTCTTTCTGCCCAATTGTGCTTTCACAGAGGACAACTTTCCTGTAGTATATCAGTCTGATCCCGCCGACATGGTCAGTTCAGCCCCGAAATACCAGGCAATTCTCCTCTGAACAAGGAACATGACAACCCCAGACGATCGTTTCGGCCTCCTTTGGGCCTCGTCAGTGAGGTGCAGCCATATCCCTCTAAGCACATTGGGCAAGGAGTCCACGTCTGGTTTCCCCCATCACCCTTAGGGAGACTATCCCCAGGGTCATATTTACATATGCAAAACAGTGGTCCTCCAGATGGGCAGAAGTCTTCATCCAGACGGCATCTTCTATCTTCATCCATACGGCGCGGAGCGGGTCCATCTTCAAAACATCCAACGCGGAGCATCCTCTTCTGCCGACGGCTAAACACAGAATGAAGGTTCCTTTAAATGACGTCATCCAAGATGACGTCCCTTCAGTTCCGATAGGCTGATGGAATTCTATCAGCCAATCGGAATTAAGGTAGAAAAAATCCTATTGGCTGATGCAATCAGCTAATAGGATTGAACTGGCATTCTATTGGCTGATTGGAACAGCCAATAGAATGCCAGCTCAATCCTATTGGCTGATTGGATCAGCCAATAGGATTGAACTTCAATCCTATTGGCTGATTGCATCAGCCAATAGGATTTTTTCTACCTTAATTCCGATTGGCTGAAAGAATTCTATCAGCCAATCGGAATTGAAGGGACGCCATCTTGGATGACGTCATTTAAAGGAACCTTCATTCTGTGTTTAGCCATCGGAAGAAGAGGATGCTCCGCGTATGATGTCTTGAATATGGACCCGCTCCGCGCCGTATGGATGAAGATAGAAGATGCCGTCTGGATGACGACTTCTGCCCGTCTGGAGGACCACTTCGCCCGGCTTGGATGAAGACTTCTCCCGGCTTCGTTGAGGACTTCAGCCTGGTTGGGTGAAGAAGTCTCCCAGTAAGGTGATCTTCAGGGGGTTAGTGTTAGTTTTTTTTAATTGGGGGATTGGGTGGGTTTTAGAGTAGGGTTGGTTGTGTGGGTGGTGGGTTTTAATGTTGGGGGGGGATTGTAATTTTTTTTTCAGGTAAAAGAGCTGATTACTTTGGGACAATGCACCGCAAAAGGCCCTTTTAAGGGTTATTTGTAATTTATGCAAAACAGAATGAGAAGCAGTCTGCCAGGAACGAACAGCAGCATCAATAGCTTGTTCTATGGCCCGGTTACCACCTGGTAGTAGCTTCTTTCTGCCCAATTGTGCTTTCACAGAGGACAACTTTCCTGTAGTATATCAGTCTGATCCCGCCGACATGGTCAGTTCAGCCCCGAAATACCAGGCAATTCTCCTCTGAACAAGGAACATGACAACCCCAGACGATCGTTTCGGCCTCCTTTGGGCCTCGTCAGTGAGGTGCAGCCATATCCCTCTAAGCACATTGGGCAAGGAGTCCACGTCTGGTTTCCCCCATCACCCTTAGGGAGACTATCCCCAGGGTCATATTTACATATGCAAAACAGAATGAGAAGCAGTCTGCCAGGAACGAACAGCAGCATCAATAGCTTGTTCTATGGCCCGGTTACCACCTGGTAGTAGCTTCTTTCTGCCCAATTGTGCTTTCACAGAGGAAAACTTTCCTGTAGTATATCAGTCTGATCCCGCCGACATGGTCAGTCCAGCCCCGAAATACCAGGCAATTCTCCTCTGAACAAGGAACATGACAACCCCAGACGATCATTTCGGCCTCCTTTGGGCCTCGTCAGTGAGGTGCAGCCATATCCCTCTAAGCACATTGGGCAAGGAGTCCACGTCTGGTTTCCCCCATCACCCTTAGGGAGACTATCCCCAGGGTCATATTTACATATGCAAAACAGAATGAGAAGCAGTCTGCCAGGAACGAACAGCAGCATCAATAGCTTGTTCTATGGCCCGGTTACCACCTGGTAGTAGCTTCTTTCTGCCCAATTGTGCTTTCACAGAGGAAAACTTTCCTGTAGTATATCAGTCTGATCCCGCCGACATGGTCAGTCCAGCCCCGAAATACCAGGCAATTCTCCTCTGAACAAGGAACATGACAACCCCAGACGATCGTTTCGGCCTCGTCAGTGAGGTGCAGCCATATCCCTCTAAGCACATTGGGCAAGGAGTCCACGTCTGGTTTCCCCCATCACCCTTAGGGAGACTATCCCCAGGGTCATATTTACATATGCAAAACAGAATGAGAAGCAGTCTGCCAGGAACGAACAGCAGCATCAATAGCTTGTTCTATGGCCCGGTTACCACCTGGTAGTAGCTTCTTTCTGCCCAATTGTGCTTTCACAGAGGAAAACTTTCCTGTAGTATATCAGTCTGATCCCACCGTCATGGTCAGTCCAGCCCCGAAATACCAGGCAATTCTCCTCTGAACAAGGAACATGACAACCCCAGACGATCGTTTCGGCCTCCTTTGGGCCTCGTCAGTGAGGTGCAGCCATATCCCTCTAAGCACATTGGGCAAGGAGTCCACGTCTGCTTTCCCCCATCACCCTTAGGGAGACTATCCCCAGGGTCATATTTACATATGCAAAACAGAATGAGAAGCAGTCTGCCAGGAACGAACAGCAGCATCAATAGCTTGTTCTATGGCCCGGTTACCACCTGGTAGTAGCTTCTTTCTGCCCAATTGTGCTTTCACAGAGGAAAACTTTCCTGTAGTATATCAGTCTGATCCCGCCGACATGGTCAGTCCAGCCCGAAATACCAGGCAATTCTCCTCTGAACAAGGAACATGACAACCCCAGACGATCGTTTCGGCCTCCTTTGGGCCTCGTCAGTGAGGTGCAGCCATATCCCTCTAAGCACATTGGGCAAGGAGTCCACGTCTGGTTTCCCCCATCACCCTTAGGGAGACTATCCCCAGGGTCATATTTACATATGCAAAACAGAATGAGAAGCAGTCTGCCAGGAACGAACAGCAGCATCAATAGCTTGTTCTATGGCCCGGTTACCACCTGGTAGTAGCTTCTTTCTGCCCAATTGTGCTTTCACAGAGGAAAACTTTCCTGTAGTATATCAGTCTGATCCCGCCGACATGGTCAGTCCAGCCCCGAAATACCAGGCAATTCTCCTCTGAACAAGGAACATGACAACCCCAGACGATCATTTCGGCCTCCTTTGGGCCTCGTCAGTGAGGTGCAGCCATATCCCTCTAAGCACATTGGGCAAGGAGTCCACGTCTGGTTTCCCCCATCACCCTTAGGGAGACTATCCCCAGGGTCATATTTACATATGCAAAACAGAATGAGAAGCAGTCTGCCAGGAACGAACAGCAGCATCAATAGCTTGTTCTATGGCCCGGTTACCACCTGGTAGTAGCTTCTTTCTGCCCAATTGTGCTTTCACAGAGGAAAACTTTCCTGTAGTATATCAGTCTGATCCCGCCGACATGGTCAGTCCAGCCCCGAAATACCAGGCAATTCTCCTCTGAACAAGGAACATGACAACCCCAGACGATCGTTTCGGCCTCCTTTGGGCCTCGTCAGTGAGGTGCAGCCATATCCCTCTAAGCACATTGGGCAAGGAGTCCACGTCTGGTTTCCCCCATCACCCTTAGGGAGACTATCCCCAGGGTCATATTTACATATGCAAAACAGAATGAGAAGCAGTCTGCCAGGAACGAACAGCAGCATCAATAGCTTGTTCTATGGCCCGGTTACCACCTGGTAGTAGCTTCTTTCTGCCCAATTGTGCTTTCACAGAGGAAAACTTTCCTGTAGTATATCAGTCTGATCCCACCGTCATGGTCAGTCCAGCCCCGAAATACCAGGCAATTCTCCTCTGAACAAGGAACATGACAACCCCAGACGATCGTTTCGGCCTCCTTTGGGCCTCGTCAGTGAGGTGCAGCCATATCCCTCTAAGCACATTGGGCAAGGAGTCCACGTCTGGTTTCCCCCATCACCCTTAGGGAGACTATCCCCAGGGTCATATTTACATATGCAAAACAGAATGAGAAGCAGTCTGCCAGGAACGAACAGCAGCATCAATAGCTTGTTCTATGGCCCGGTTACCACCTGGTAGTAGCTTCTTTCTGCCCAATTGTGCTTTCACAGAGGAAAACTTTCCTGTAGTATATCAGTCTGATCCCGCCGACATGGTCAGTCCAGCCCCGAAATACCAGGCAATTCTCCTCTGAACAAGGAACATGACAACCCCAGACGATCGTTTCGGCCTCCTTTGGGCCTCGTCAGTGAGGTGCAGCCATATCCCTCTAAGCACATTGGGCAAGGAGTCCACGTCTGGTTTCCCCCATCACCCTTAGGGAGACTATCCCCAGGGTCATATTTACATATGCAAAACAGAATGAGAAGCAGTCTGCCAGGAACGAACAGCAGCATCAATAGCTTGTTCTATGGCCCGGTTACCACCTGGTAGTAGCTTCATTCTGCCCAATTGTGCTTTCACAGAGGAAAACTTTCCTGTAATATATCAGTCTGATCCCACCGACATGGTCAGTCCAGCCCCGAAATACCAGGCAATTCTCCTCTGAACAAGGAACATGACAACCCCAGACGATCATTTCGGCCTCCTTTGGGCCTCGTTAGTGAGGTGCAGCCATATCCCTCTAAGCACATTGGGCAAGGAGTCCACGTCTGGTTTCCCCCATAACCCTTAGGGAGACTATCCCCAGGGTCATATTTACATATGCAAAACAGAATGAGAAGCAGTCTGCCAGGAACGAACAGCAGCATCAATAGCTTGTTCTATGGCCCGGTTACCACCTGGTAGTAGCTTCTTTCTGCCCAATTGTGCTTTCACAGAGGAAAACTTTCCTGTAGTATATCAGTCTGATCCCGCCGACATGGTCAGTCCAGCCCCGAAATACCAGGCAATTCTCCTCTGAACAAGGAACATGACAACCCCAGACGATCGTTTCGGCCTCCTTTGGGCCTCGTCAGTGAGGTGCAGCCATATCCCTCTAAGCACATTGGGAAAGGAGTCCACGTCTGGTTTCCCCCATCACCCTTAGGGAGACTATCCCCAGGGTCATATTTACATATGCAAAACAGAATGAGAAGCAGTCTGCCAGGAACGAACAGCAGCATCAATAGCTTGTTCTATGGCCCGGTTACCACCTGGTAGTAGCTTCTTTCTGCCCAATTGTGCTTTCACAGAGGAAAACTTTCCTGTAGTATATCAGTCTGATCCCGCCGACATGGTCAGTCCAGCCCCGAAATACCAGGCAATTCTCCTCTGAACAAGGAACATGACAACCCCAGACAATTTAGTGTAGGGTAGTACTTTTTTTATTTTGGGGGGGATTTTTTTATTTTGTTAGGGGGATTAGATTAGGTGTAATTTCTTTATTATTTTCTGTAATTTAATGTTTGCTTGTTTTTGTACTTTAGATAATTTTATTTAATTGTAATTAATTGTATTTAAAGGGACAGTCTAGCATAGAATTGTTAGTGTTTTAAAAGACAGATAATCCCTTTATTACCCATTCTCCAGTTTTGCATAACCAACACAGTTATATTAATATACTTTTTACCTCTACGATTACCTTGTATCTAAGAACCTTCTTCCAGCCCCCTGATCACATGACTGTGACTGTTTATTATCTATTGTCTTAAATTTAGCATTGTTTTGTGCTAAATCTTAAATAACCCCCTGTGCCTAAACACAGTGTTATCTATATGGCCCACGTGTACTTTCTGTCTCTTTGTGTTGAAAAGAGATTTAAAAAGCATGTGATAAGAGGCAGCCCTCAAAGGCTTAGAAATTAGCATATGAGCCTACCTATGTTTAGTTTAAACTAAGAATACCAAGAGAAAAAAGCAAATTTGATGATAAAAGTAAATTGGAAAGTTGATTAAAATTAAAAGTCCTATCTGAATAATGAAAGTTTAATTTATACTAGACTGTCCCTTTAATTTAGGTAATTCATTTAATTGTAGTGTAGTGTTAGGTATAATTGTAACTTAGGTTAGGTTATATTTTACAGGTAAATTTGTCTTTATTTTAACTAGGTAGTTATTAAATAGTTAATAACTATTTAATAACTATTGTACCTAGTTAAAATAAATGCAAAGTTGCCTGTAAAATAAAAATAAACCCTAAGCTAGCTACAATGTAACTATAAGTTATATTGTAGCTAGCTTAGGGTTTATTTTATAGGTAAGTATTTAGTTTTAAATAGGAATTATTTAGTTAATTGTAGTAATTTTATTTAGATTTATTTAAATTATATTTGTTAGGTGGGGTTAGGGTTAGACTTAGGTTTAGGGGTTAATAACTTTATTATAGTGGCGGCGACGTTGGGGTGGCAGATTAGAGGTTAATAAATGTAGGTAGGTGTCGGCGATGTTAGGGCCGGCAGATTAGGGGTTAATAATATTTAAATAGTGTTTGCTATGCAGGAGTGCGGCGGTTTAGTGGTTAATATGTTTATTATAGTGACGGCGATGTCTGGTTTGGCAGATTAGGGGTTAAAACTTTTATTATAGTGTTTGCGATGTGGGAGGGCCTCGGTTTAGGGGTTAATAGGTAGTTTATGGGTGTTAGTGTACTTTTTAGCACTTTAGAAGACTCGTAATACCGGCGCTATGCAAGTCCCATTGAAAATATAGGATACGCAATTGACGTAAGTGGATTTGCGGTATTTCCGAGTCTGGCCAAAAAAGTGAGCGGTACACCTGTACCTGCAAGACTCGTAATACCAGCGGGCGTTAAAAAGCAGCGCTGGGACCGGACAACGCTGCTTTTTAAGCCTAACGCAAGACTCATAATCTAGCCGACAGTCTTTCTAGAGACCACCTCACAGTAATTAAATAATATTAATCTAATGGTTTTTATTTTATGCAGAGAAATACATTTTCCTCTAGAATGTGACCAGGTTATGTATAGGGCTGCATTTATAAAGTTTAGTTGCAGATATACCAAGATTTAACATAATATTTTAGGAAATAATTTCATAAAAAGGCATTTTTTATTGTATACAGAAAGATTTAATATATCATATATCATATATATATATATATGGCTTTTACCACCCTTTTATTTTCTCTTTCAAATGCCAATGTATACCAGCAGCTAACCAATTTGGAGTGTTAATAACAGATTCTGTTTTAAATTAAAAGGAAAGACAATTAAATAAAGAAACAAATCCCTTATGTAGCATGTTTAACTTACAAAATGCTATACAAGAAAAACCACCACAGCTAATCAAAAACCTAATTACCTCAGAGATCATAGCAGCTTTCTAAACTAATAGAGATTCATTTCTCAGGACAGTTTCTATTTAATTTAAGTAACACATTGCATGACTGACACTGTGTTGCTATCAGGTGGAAGTCTTAAATCTGTTTTCTGAAAATAAATGTGCCAGGCTGCAAATTAGACGCTCAAAAATTACATCATCCATATGAAAGAGAAGAAAATATGAAATAAAAACTGTTTAAATTTAAACAAATATAGCAATATCAGTTGTGCACTTTTATAATATTAAATATAATATAATATTAAAATATTAGCAGGAAGTACTTATCAACCAATGAAAATTAACAGGAAGTACCTATGAACCAATGAGAATCTCAACTAATGAGAATTAGCAGAAAGTGCCTATCAGCCAATTAACATTAATAGGAAGCACTTAACTGATACAGATGGATTAGTCTCAGTTCATGAGTGTTAAAACCTTTTAAATTTACTGCTATCAAGTTTGCTTTGGTCCCTTAGTATCATTTATTGAATAAAGTACTATATGGAGGAATGGTTACAACAATATATAACATTGCCACATACTTGTCTGCCATAGAGTGCTAAATATCTCTGAAGGGTTAACTCAATGGATTTTTTTGTATTCTTTCAATGCTATCTACTACAGTATAGAACTATGTTAAAGGGATATGAAACCCATTATTTTTTTTCTTTCATGATTCAGACAGAGCATACAATTTTAAGCAACTTTCTAATTTACTCCTATTATCAATTATTCTTTGTTATCTTGGTATCATTATTTGAAAAGCAAGAATGTAAGCTTAGGAGCCTGCCCATTTTTGGTTCAGCACCTGGGGGCTAAATGTAGCCATCAATCAGCAAGCGCTGCCCAGGGTAATACAACATTTGAGTTTAGTATCCCTTTAAATAATTCCGATTATCCTAACTTTAGTGTAGATATAATCTAGATTTTATTAAAGACACAGAGACGAATATTTTGCATAATCCTTCAGTTTACTGCTCTGGACAGCATTTAAAAGTAAAGTTAAAACATTTAAAAGTAAAACAGAGAACAAACTGCCAGAAAAATGGAGACCAATGAGACAACATTTTGAGTGGACAGTGAGAAAAATACCAATCAGAGTCATTAACATATCCAAATAATGACCAGTAAGACCCAAACTGTGCTCTTTCTGAATTGATGCGAAAAATAAACAAAGTTCACCAAACAAAGGAATATGTAGGTAAAACAAAGAAGCCAATGTTGAATGGAAAAATTGAGAAGTCTTTGAAACAGGAACTTGAAGAATGTTGAAAACTTTCAAATCCATAACCTGAAGATTCTAACTGAAAAGGAATTTTGATTGTAGTTCGATGGTCCTTGAAGATCCATTTGAAGCGATAAATCAGATTCCTGAAGTGGAAGGGTTTAGAGCTGAAAAAAGATAAAAGATAGTATCATATTTTATTATAACAATGAAATGTCCCTGAAATAAATGGGTGGGAAGAAAAAAAGGGGGGTAAAATATTCGTCTCTGTGTCTTTAATAAAATCTAGATTATATCTACACTAAAGTTAGGATAATCAGAATTTTATTACAAGACCAGAGACTCATATTTTGCTAGTTTAAAGCAAAAGAAAATTGATTAATAAGACTATGAGGAATAGAAGAAATAGGTTTAAAATAAAATGGTCTGAAAGTAGAATCAGAAGACCAATCAGCTGCATTCAAAATATATTGTAAGGAACATGATTTAAAGAAAGCTTTAGAGGCAGATGCTCTTTTAATAGAATGAGAAGTAAAACTATTATCTACTCCAGCTTTGGACATAGTACATCTAACCCATCTAGCTATAGTTATGGAAGAAACAGGTTTATGAGGTGGAATGAAAGATAATAAAAGTTGATTAGAAGAAGAAGATCTAAAATGAGAAGTTCTTAGCTCATATTCTTTGAAACAATGAACCACACATAATTTAGGGTGTTCGTAAAAGTAAGGGTAAAAAATAATAGAAATATTAGTTTTGGTTCTACGAATAATGTTAAACACAATTCCTTGAGGAGAAAAGATTTTAGAATTGAAATCAATCGTTTTAACATCAGAAACTCTTTTACAAGAGAGAAGACAAAGAAGAGTAGTAAGTTTAAAAGAAAGTTGTTTTAAAGAAAGAAATTCATTAGAAGGCCAAGAATTAAAAAGGGAAAAAATAAGATCAACATCCCAAAATTCAAGATGTTTAGGGATGGGAGGTCTATTAAGACATATAGCTTTTAAAAGGCTACGAATTTGAAAATGACATCCAAAAGGGATATCAGAAATTGGAAAATGACCTGCAGAAATAGCTGATCTAGCAAGATTAATGGATCAATAGGCTAATCCTTGATCAAAAAGAAAAGATAAATAATTTAAAATTTGAGTTAAAGGAGCTGAAAAGGTATCCAAATTCCTTTGAGAGCATCAGCCATCCCATCTGGACCATGTGGAAACATATAATGTTTGGGTACCTGGGGCCCAAGAATCTCTGAGGAGAGAACTAACTCTTGAAGAAAGGCCTTTGCAAGACCAAGATCCCCGGAAATTGTCCAAGCAACTAGTCGAAGGGAGTTCTGGTAAATCAGAGGATGAAGATTCCCTAGATGATCTGAGAGGAGAGAATGGGGAGGGAGAAGAAGGGGAGGTAAGTAAGATCTCTAGGAGGGACGGGTACGAAGGTTGGGATGGCCAAAGAGGAGTTATTAGCAGAATAGAGTTGAGATTTTTGCGCACATAAGTTATAGTCCTGGAAATCATAGAAAAAGGAGGAAAAAGCATAAGCTCCTAGAAGAGGCCAAGTTTGGAGAAAAGCATCTATAGCTAAGGTATCTGGATCCAGACGCCAACTGAAAAATGGTTTTATCTGGAAATTCAAGCGAGAGGCAAACAAGTCTATAAGAAATGGACCTCTTAAAGATTGAATATGAAGACAAAACTTCCTGAGGAGTTTCTAATCGATTGCATCTCTGAGATAACGAGAACCCCATTCTGCCACAGTATTTGATAAACCCGGAATGTATTCTGCGAGGATAGAAATATTGAGATTGAGACATTGGTGAATAATTGAAGAGGTTAAGTCTGAAAGTTGTTTTGATTTGGTACCTCCTAAGTCATTGATGTAACGGACTGCAGAAATGTTGTCCATTTTTAAAAGTATGGTAATAGGAGAAGAATTTTTTATAAAACTTTGTATAGCAAAGGATCCTGCTATGTGTTCTAGACAATTGATGTTGAAATTTTGTTCTGAAGGGGACCATTTTCCTCCGGTTATAGAATTTCCACAACGGGCTCCCCAACCAGTCTTGCTGGCATCTGATTCTATGATCAGATCTGGTAAATTTCCAAATATCGCTTTGCCATTCCAAGCATCTATGTTGGATAACCACCAGAGGAGTTCCTCCTTCGCTTCTGAAGATAAAGATATTTTGTTAAAATAACTGAGGCCTTTGTTTAAACTGGAAATTTTTAGACGTTGAAGACCACGATATTGAAGAGGGGCAGGAAATATGGCTTCAATCGAGGACAAGAGTAGCCCAACAATCCGAGCCAAATTCCTGATAGGAGAAGAATTTAGTTTTAAAAGATAAGAAATTTTCTTTTTTATATTCTTTAATTTGTCTTTCGGAAGGCTGAGAGTGGAAGAAATTGTGTCTATAGAAAAACCCAGAAAAGTTAGATTTTGAGTAGGAGAAAGGATGGATTTCTTTTTGTTTATAATAAAACCAAGGTTCTCTAGAAGAAGAATATATAGTAGATGATTGGCTAAAATTTTAGGTTTCTGATGCATAATTAAAATATCGTCTAGACGAATTCCTCTTAATCTTTACCACGTAACTACTGGTTTTAAGACTTTTTTTAAATACCTAGGGAGCAGACGATAAGCCAAAGGGTAAACAAGAAACAAAGGAATTTCCTGAAAGTGTGATGAATCGGAATGGTGAGATAAGCATCTGTGAGATCCAATTGAACCAACCAATAGTTGTCTCTTAAACAGTCTCTTAGAAGGTGAATTCCTTCTAGTTTGAAATGATTGTAGGTAAACGAAAAAATTTAGTTTTCTTAAATTTATAACAGGACGAAAAAGGCCGTTCTTTTTTACTAGAAACATGTTGCTGATAAAAAAAATTGAGGAAGGATTGGCTGGTTCTATGGCAGATTTGTTTAAGAGATTTTGGAGTTCTGTGTTTAGAAGAAGTAGGTCTGATTTTGAAAAATGGATAGGAGTAGGAATTTGAGATTGGACAGGAGTGTTTATGAATGATATTTGAAAACCTGAAATGGTCTGAAGAACCCATGGGACTGTTGTAATAAGGTTCCAATTTTCTAAGAAAAGAGAAAGTCTGCCACCTATCTTTTGTGGGAAAAAAGGCCTCTACCTTTCCCGCCCATGTCGAAAGCCAAGACTTAGAATCATTATCATCATCTTTAAATGAGTCCGAAGACTTAGGTGTAGAATCAAAGTCTACATGGGGCTTATTAGTTTTGGATTTAAAAATAAAATCATCTTCTGAATCAGAAGAAATAGAAATATTTCTAAATGGAGAAGGTACAATTTTCTTTTTATTGTTTGAACTATGCAAACGTAATGCCCCTTTAACAAAATTCTTGGCAGAGATTTTATGTGCCAATTTATGAGAAATATGTTTTCTTTTTTGTGTTGCCTTTTTTGGCATAGGTTGAGGTTTATTTAAAGATTGAATATCAGCAGAAATCTGCTGTACAGATTTTTCAGAAACTATATTATGTTCTTGAGACATAATATAAATAAATAATGTATATAATAAAATAAAATAATAGATAAAGTAAAAATAATAATAAAATATAATTTATTAGGGAATAGAATCTCTAACCTTATGTTCCCAGGCTCCCAGCCTAAAGCGTAACCACTAAGCTATAATGAAGTACTAAAAATCAATAGCATAAAAGTACTAAAAGAAAAGACTAGTAGCAAAGTTAATATATTAACCTGTAACAAAGTTGCTATTTCCAAGATGAGTAAGGTGCTTGACAAGTCCGTGACGTTATGTGAGGGAGGAGACAGACTGTAAAAGACACCCGGTCTGAGGAGGAACCAGAAGGAGACGGAGTTGTAATGAAGCGGTGCGTCAAACAGAAAAACGTCACAGAAAGAGACAGAGGTCTCGAGCTCAGGAAAGGTGGTAGAAAGATCAAAGGCGGGAAAAGGGGTAAGGAAGAAGGAGCACGAACGTCCAAAATGGACGTAGAATACAAGAATAAATGATCAGGCAAATTTAAATAATAATAGTCAGTAAAAGAGAAGATACAAAAACAAATAATAAAATAGAAAGAAGAATACAAATAAATGACATGGGCAAATAAATAAATCAAATAAATAAACATAAGATAAAGCAAATATAAAATAAATCTTAATAAGAGCCAAAATAGAGATTAAAAAGAAAAAATACATAGAAATATAATCGGCGAGATTACGAGTTTTGCGTTAGAGGCTATTCGGTGCTAATGAGCAGTTTTCTCTCACCGCTCACTTCCCTGCAGCGCTGGTATTACAAGTTTTTACAAACCCGTCGTTAAACGACTAGAAGTGAGCGTTGAGCAAAATTTTGCTCATTACTGCACTCCAATACCAGCGCTGCTTAAGTCAGCGGTGAGCTGGTCGTACGTGTTCGTGCACGATTTCCCCATAGGAATCAAAGGGGAGAGCTGGCTGAGAAAAAGTCTAACACCTGCAAAAAAGCAGCGTAAAACTCAGTAACGCAGCCCCATTGATTCCTATGGGGAAATAAAATTTATGTCTACACCTAACACCCTAAGATGAACCCAGAGTCTAAATACCCCTAATCTTACACTTATTAACCCCTAATCTGCCGCCCCCAACATCGCCGACACCTACATTATTCTTATTAACCCCTAATCTGCTGCTCCGGACACCGCTGCCACCTACATTATACTTATGAACCCCTAAACTGCTGCCCCCAACATCGCTAACACCTACATTATATTTATTAACCCCTAATCTGCCGCCCCCAATGTCGCCGCAACCTACCTACACTTATTAACCCCTAATCTGCTGCCCCAACATCAGCCATTAGGATTTTTTCTACCTTAATTCCGATTGGCTGATAGAATTCTTTCAGCCAATTGGAATCTAAGGGACGCCATCTTGGATGACGTCACTTAAAGGTACCTTTATTTGTCTTTAGTCATTGGAAGAAGAGGATGCTCCGCGTCGGATGTCTTGAAGATGGACCCGCTCCACGCCGGATGGATGAAGATAGAAGATGCCGTCTGGATGAAGACTTCTGCCCGTTTGGAGGACCACTTTGCCCGGCTTGGATGAAGACTTCTCCCAGCTTCGTTGAGGACTTTGGCCCAGCTTGGATGAAGACTTCTCCCGGTAAGTCGATCTTCAGGGGGTTAGTGCTAGGTTTTTTTAAGGGTGTATTGGGTAAGTTTTATTTTTAGGTTAGGTTTTGGACTTGCAAAAGAGCTAACTGCCCTTTTAATGGCAATGCCCATCCAAATACCCTTTTCAGGGCAATGGGGAGCTTAGTTTTTTTTAGATAGTATTTTATTTGGGGGGTTGGTTGTGTGGGCTGTGGGTTTTACTGTTGGGGGGTTGTTTGTATTTTTTTTTTTAGGTAAAAGAGCTGATTACTTTAGGGCAATGCCCCGCAAAAGGCCCTTTTAAGGGCTATTGGCAGTTTAGGCTAGGGTTTTTTTTTATTTTGGGGGGGCTTTTTTTTATTTTGTTAGGGCTATTAGATTAGGTGTAATTAGTTTAAATATCTTGTAATCTGTTTATTATTTTCTGTAATTTAGTGGGGGGGGGGGTTTGTACTTTAGCTAATTTAATTTAATTGATTTAATTGTTGTTAATTTATTTAATTATAGTGTAGTGTTAGGTGTTAGTGTAACTTAGGCTAGGTTTTATTTTACAGGTACTTTTTAATAACTATTTAATAACTATTGTACCTAGTTAAAATAAATACAAACTTGCCTGTAAAATAAAAATAAAGCCTAAGCTAGCTTCAATGTAACTATTAGGGGGTTAAAATTTTTATTATAGTGTTTGCGATGCGGAAGGGCCTCGGTTTAGGGGTTAATAGGTAGTTTATGAGTGTTAGTGTACTATTTAGCACTTTAGCTATGAGTTTTATGTTACGGCGCAGTACCATAAAACTCTTAACTACTGACTTTAGAATGCGTTACGGATCTTGACAGGGTAGGGTGTACCGCTCACTTTTTGGCCTCCCAGGACAGACTCATAATATCAGTGCTATGGAAGTCCCATAGAAAAAAGAATTTGCAAAGTTTACGTAAGTCATTTTGCGGTAAGGCCAAAGAAGTGTGCGGTGACCCTAAACCTTCAAGACTCATAACAGCAGTCGGCGTAAAAAAGCAGCGTTAGGACCTCTTAAAGCTGCTGTTTTACCTTAAAGGGACAGTCTACACCAAAATGTTTCCTTATTTAAAAAGATAGATAATCCGTTTTTGCATAACCAACACAGTTATATTAATATACTTTTTACCTCTGTGATTACCTTGTATCTAAGCCTCTGCAGACAGCCTCCTTATCTAAGGGCTTTTGACAGACATGCAGTGTAGTCAATCAGTGAATACTCCTAAATAACTTCACAGCAGTGAGCACAATGTTATCTATATGACACACATGAACTAACACTGTCTAACTGTGAAAAACTTTCAAAATGCTCTGAGCTAAGAGGCGGTTTTCAAAGGTTTAGAAATCAGTTTGAGCCTAGCTAGGTTTAGCTTTTCAAAAATACCACCAAGGGAACAAAGGACATTTGATGATAAAAGTAAATTGGAAAGTTGTTTAAAATTGCCTGCCCTATCTGAATCATGAAAGTTTAGTTTTGACTTTACTGTCCCTTTAAAGGGACAGTCTACACCCAGTATATTTTTTGTTAAACTACTGTTAAATGGGATTTAAACATTGTTAAGCGTGTCCCTCATGTCTCTGCTTCTATGAAGTGCAGGAAAATTTTAAATAATTATTGCTCGTTTGCAGTTAAAAATGGAGGTTAAGCTCCGCCCACCGCTTGGTGTATAGTTGTATATGTCTAGTTGTGGCCATTTACAATTGACTCGTACATAAGTTTTAATGCATGCGCAATTGATACAGAGGAGTGTTGCTGCCTAACAATTCCCCAGAAACTGTAAGTAAAAATTTTCGTTCCGTCTCTGCATAGCGCTATAGTCATAGCGGTAAATGCAGTGCCGCATCAGATGTGGATAGTGTGAGCAGAGGGAGGCTGCTCTGCTGCAGGTAGTAAAATGTTAAGAGGGGAAGGGGGATTTCCATGGGCGCAACTTTAATTTCACTGGCATACCCTGTCACATCTTGCAAGAATGCTCCTGTGCTCTCTGCCTCTCAACTCCAGCAGCTACACGGAACAACTTTTGTGAAGGGAACTGCAATCATATCAGGGGCGCGATCCGATATAGATCGCAGTTTGCGGCGCAAGCGAGGGAACCGGCGTCGCCCGCAGTTTCAGCTCGCAACTCGAGCTATCCCATATAAGTCGCCGTCAGATGCTAACGTGCCGTAAGTCTGACAAACCAGCGATGTCCAGAAATCTGCGTAAGTACAAATTTCTGGCGTCGCCAGTGACTTGCGGCACGTTAGAAACTGCCGGCGCCTATAAAACCTGACTAAAGTCTAAAACACCCGCACTGTCTAACACGCCTCCCTAACATAGCCCGACAAGTCTAACACGCCTCCCTAACATAGCCCGCACTGTCTAACCCTCTATCCGCTATCCCCCCTCACTATCCTAACAATAAAAAAGCTATTAACCCCTAAACCGCCGCTCCCGTACCCCGCCGCAACCTAATAAAGTTATTAACCCCTAAACCGCCGCTCCCGTACCCCGCCGCCAGCTATATTATATCTATAACCCCCTAAAGTGAGCCCCTAACACCGCCGCCATCTATATTAAAATTATTAACCCCCAATGTAAGCCCCTTACACCGCCGCCATCTCTATTAAAATGATTAACCCCTAATTTAATCTACCTACCCCGCCGCCAGCTATATTATCTATGTTAACCCTAAGTATATTATAGTTAATATAGGTATTACATTATATATATTAACTATATTAACCCTAATTATATTAGGGTTAATATAGTTAATATAGTTACTATAGTATTTATATTAACTATATTAACTCTATCTAACCCTAACACCCCTGACTAAATTTATATTAAATTAATCTAATTCATTTATAAACTAAAATATTCCTATTTAAATCTAAATACTTACCTATAAAATAAACCCTAAGATAGCTACAATATAATTAATAATTACATTGTAGCTATGTTAGGGTTAATATTTATTTTACAGGTAAATTGTTAATTATTTTAACTAGGTATAATAGCTATTAAATAGTTATTAACTATTTAATATCTACCTAGTTAAAATAATTACCCAATTACCTGTAAAATAAATCCTAACCTAAGTTACAAATACACCTACACTATCAATAAATTAAATAAACTACAAACATCTATCTAAAAATACAATTAAATTAACTAAACTAAATTACAAAAAAAAACAAACACTAAATTACAAAAAATAAAAAAAGATTACAAGATTTTTAAGCTAATTACACCTATTCTAAGCCCCCTAATAAAATAATAAACCCCCAAAATAAAAAAAATTCCCTGCCCTATTCTAAATTAAACAAATTTCAAAGCTCTTTACCGTACCAGCCCTTAAAAGGGCCTTTTGTGGGGCATGCCCCAAAGAAAACAGCTCTTTTGCATACAAATACAATACACCCCCCCCCATTACAACCCACCACCCACATACCCCTATTCTAAAACCACCCAAGCCCCCCTTAAAAAAGCCTAACACTACCCCCCTGAAGATCTCCCTACCTTGTCTTCACCACACCGGGCCGATCAGCCAATAGAATGCGAGCTCAATCTGATTGGCTGATTGGATCAGCCAATTGGATTGAACTTGAATCTGATTGGCTGATTCAATCAGCCAATCAGATTTTTCTAACTTAATTCCGATTGGCTGATAGAATCCTATCAGCCAATCGGAATTCGGCGGACGCCATCTTGGATGACGTCATTTAAAGGTACCTCATTCGTCGTTCAGTCGTCGGCCTGGATGGATGCTCCGCGGCGGCGGAGCGAAGAAAGAAGATTGAAGATGCCGCCGGAAGAATGAAGACTTTGCTGCCGCTTGGAGGAAGACGTCGCCGGAGGAAGAATTCTTCTTTGCCGCTTGGAGGAAGACATCGCCGGAGGAAGAGTTCTTCTTTGCCGCTTGGAGGAAGACATCGCCCGGATCGGATCAGGAGTTCGGCCCGGTGTGGTGAAGACAAGGTAGGGAGATCTTCAGGGGGGTAGTGTTAGGCTTTTTTAAGGGGGGTTTGGGTGGTTTTAGAATAGGGGTATGTGGGTGGTGGGTTGTAATGGGGGGGGGGGTATTGTATTTGTATGCAAAAGAGCTGTATTCTTTGGGGCATGCCCCACAAAAGGCCCTTTTAAGGGCTGGTAAGGTAAAGAGCTTTGAACTTATTTTAATTTAGAATAGGGCAGGGAATTTTTTTTATTTTGGGGGTTTATTATTTTATTAGGGGGCTTAGAATAGGTGTAATTAGCTTAAAAATATTGTAATCTTTTTTTATTTTTTGTAATTTAGTGTTTTGTTTTTTTTTGTAATTTAGTTTAGTTAATTTAATTGTATTTTTAGATAGATGTTTGTAGTTTATTTAATTTATTGATAGTGTAGGTGTATTTGTAACTTAGGTTAGGATTTATTTTACAGGTAATTGGGTAATTATTTTAACTAGGTAGATATTAAATAGTTAATAACTATTTAATATCTATTATACCTAGTTAAAATAATTAACAATTTACCTGTAAAATAAATATTAACCCTAACATAGCTACAATGTAATTATTAATTATATTGTAGCTATCTTAGGGTTTATTTTAAAGGTAAGTATTTAGATTTAAATAGGAATATTTTAGTTTATAAATGAATTAGATTAATTTAATATAAATTTAGTTAGGGGTGTTAGGGTTAGATAGAGTTAATATAGTTAATATAAATACTATAGTAACTATATTAACTATATTAACCCTAATATAATTAGGGTTAATATAGTTAATATATATAATGTAATACCTATATTAACTATAATATACTTAGGGTTAATATAGATAATATAGCTGGCGGCGGGGTAGGTAGATTAAATTAGGGGTTAATCATTTTAATAGAGATGGCGGCGGTGTAAGGGGCTTACATTAGGGGTTAATAATATTAATATAGCTGGCGGCGGTATAGGGGGATTAGATTAAGGGTTAATAATTTTTATATAGGTGGCGGCGGTGTAAGGGGTCAGATTAGGGGATAGATAAGGTAGATGACAGCAGTGTAAGGGGTTCTAATTAGGGGATAGATAAGGTAGATGGCGGCGGTTTTAGGGGCTCACAGTAGGGGGTTAGTTTATGTAGATGGCGGCGGGGTCCGGGAGCGGCGGTTTAGGGGTTAATAACTTTATTAGGGATTCCGGGGGGGGATCGCGGTTGACAGGTAGATAGACATTGCGCATGCGTTAGGTGTTAGGTTTATTTTAGAAGATCGCGGTTGACAGGGAGATAGACATTGCGCATGCGTTAGGTGTTAGGTTTATTTTAGCAGCCAGTTTAGGGAGTTACGGGGCTCCAATAGTCAGCGTAAGGCTTCTTACGGCTGCTTTTTGTGGCGAGGTGAAAATGGAGTAAGTTTTCTCCATTTTCGCCACGTAAGTCCTTACGCTGCATATTGGATACCAAACTGCGCTGGTTTGGTATACCTGCCTATAGCCCAAAAAACTACGGGCGACGGCAGAAATATACGCGCGTAACTTTTAGGTTACGCCGTATATAGGATACCAAATCAGCGTAAATATTGGCGTCGCCGGCTTTTGCGGGCGACGATTTATATCGGATCGACCCCCAGATCTTTAACTTGGAATTCCTGTGTCTGTTTCTTGTCAGAGCCAACACGCTGCTCCAGAACTGCCCTCTGTTTCCTACAACCTCTGTTGTCTGTCTTAATAGCGCTTGTTGTGGACGCTTAAATAATAAATCACTAAAGCTACAGATAAGCTTCTGAATCAGTTTCTCTTTGATATGCACACGTTATTGGTGGGGGAGGAGATTGAACGGGAACTTTTAGACTTCAGGACAGCCTGGCTAGGAAAGGGAGGGGGGGCATTACAAGGACTGATAGTGTATTAGATGTCTGGAAACTCCTGATAAACTTGATCCATCAGAGATGAATGTTGACTTCAGACATACCCATATTCTGTTAATACTGTATGTTGTGTCTTGCATGTCAAACTGCACTGTTGCATGCCTTTTTATATTTACCTTATCAGTGGCAATATTATCTATCCCATTGATGCAACACTAAAGATTGCATTTAAAAATAAAAAAAAAATCTCATAGTTTTTATGGCCATAGCTTGTGGAGCCTTGCAGTTTTCCCAGAGTAAAGCAAATGTTTATTAAAAATGTTACATTCTCCTATTTAATTGATCCAGCTAATATTGAGCGCCTCTAATGTGTATATCTATGTGTATGTGTGCTTCTGTGTGTGTGTGTATCTATATATATATATATATATATATATATATATATATATATATATGTGTGTGTGTGTGTGTGCCTATGTGTGTGTGTGTGTGTGTGTGTGTGTGTGTATATGTATCTGTATATGTCTTTGTATGTATGTGTCTGTAAGTATGTATGTGTGTACCTGATAATCTCTACAGTGTGTGTGTGGTTATATATATATACATATATATATACATATATATATATATATATATATGTGTGTGTGTGTGTGTGTGTGTGTGTGTGTGCGTTTGTATGTGTGTGAATATATATATTTTTATATATGTGTGTGTGTGTGTGTGTGTGCCTATGTGTGTGTGTGTGTGTGTATATGTATCTGTATATGTCTTTGTATGTATGTGTCTGTAAGTATGTATGTGTGTACCTGATAATCTCTACAGTGTGTGTGTGGTTTTATATATATATATATATATATATATATATATATATATATATATATATATATATATATATATATGTGTGTGTGTGCGTTTGTATCTGTGTATGTGTGTGAATATATATATATATATATATATATATATGTGTGTGTGTGTGTGTGTGTGTGTGTGTGTGTGTATATGTATCTGTCTTTGTATGTATGAGTCTGTAAGTATGTATGTGTGTACCTGATAATCTCTACATTGTGTGTGTGGTTATATATATATATATATATATATATATATATATATATATGTGTGTGTGTGTATGTGTGTGAAAATATATATATATATATATATATATATATATATATATATATATATATATATATATATATAAAAGCAAACAAACCTGCACAACGGAGCGCAACCTGGATCCCAAATATCAATGTTGGTGAGTAATCCTTATGAGGTGCAGATGGAGAGAGGGTATGTAGATAATATCCCGGAAGGATTATTCACTAAAAAATATAGACGGCAGCCACTTTTCCCTGTGTGCCTGCAAACACACTCTAATAGAAAGTATTTCCAAAGGATGGGAAAAGAAGGCGCTCCAAGTCCATAAAAAGGTTTATTAAATTGTATTAAAATCATACAAAATTTAAAAGCGGTCAAGCACAGCAAAAAATGCCAAAACAGGTACGTGAACAGGTGAGTCAGCAAACGTTTCGTGCGCTTGCGCACTTGGGGGTCCATCCGATAAAAATCGTCGCCCGCAAAAGCCGGCGATGCCAATATTTGCGCGGGTTTGGTGTCCTATATATGGCGTAACCTAGAAGTTCCGCGCGTATATTTCTGCCGTCGCCCGTAGTTTTTTGGGCTATAGGCAGGTATACCAAACCCGCGCAGTTTGGTATCCAATATGCAGCGTAAGGACTTACGTGGCGAAAATGGAGAAAACTTACTCCATTTTCACCTCGCCACAAAAAGCAGCCGTAAGAAGCCTTACGCTGACTATTGGAGCCCCGTAACTCCCTAAACTGGCAGCTAAAATAAACCTAACACCTAACGCATGCGCAATGTCTATCTCCCTGTCAACCGCGATCTGCTAAAATAAACCTAACACCTAACGCATGCGCAATGTCTATCTCCCTGTCAACCGCGATCTGCTAAAATAAACCTAACACCTAACGCATGCGCAATGTCTATCTACCTGTCAACCGCGACCCCCCCCCCCCCGAAATCCCTAATAAAGTTATTAACCCCTAAACCGCCGCTCCCGGACCCTGCCGCCATCTACATAAACTAACCCCCTACTGTGAGCCCCTAAAACCGCCGCCATCTACCTTATCTATCCCCTAATTAGAACCCCTTACACCGCTGTCATCTACCTTATCTATCCCCTAATCTGACCCCTTACACCGCCGCCACCTATATAAAAATTATTAACCCCTAATCTAATCCCCCTATACCGCCGCCAGCTATATTAATATTATTAACCCCTAATGTAAGCCCCTTACACCGCCGCCATCTCTATTAAAATGATTAACCCCTTATTTAATCTACCTACCCCGCCGCCAGCTATATTATCTATATTAACCCTAAGTATATTATAGTTAATATAGGTATTACATTATATATATTAACTATATTAACCCTAATTATATTAGGGTTAATATAGTTACTATAGTATTTATATTAACTATATTAACTCTATCTAACCCTAACACCCCTAACTAAATTTATATTAAATTAATCTAATTCATTTATAAACTAAAATATTCCTATTTAAATCTAAATACTTACCTATAAAATAAACCCTAAGATAGCTACAATATAATTAATAATTACATTGTAGCTATGTTAGGGTTAATATTTATTTTACAGGTAAATTGTTAATTATTTTAACTAGGTATAATAGCTATTAAATAGTTATTAACTATTTAATATCTACCTAGTTAAAATAATTACCCAATTACCTGTAAAATAAATCCTAACCTAAGTTACAAATACACCTACACTATCAATAAATTAAATAAACTACAAACATCTATCTAAATATACAATTAAATTAACTAAACTAAATTACAAAAAAAAACAAACACTAAATTACAAAAAATAAAAAAAGATTACAAGATTTTTAAGCTAATTACACCTATTCTAAGCCCCCTAATAAAATAATAAACCCCCAAAATAAAAAAAATTCCCTGCCCTATTCTAAATTAAACAAATTTCAAAGCTCTTTACCTTACCAGCCCTTAAAAGGGCCTTTTGTGGGGCATGCCCCAAAGAATTCAGCTCTTTTGCATACAAATACAATAACCCCCCCCCCATTACAACCCACCACCCACATACCCCTATTCTAAAACCACCCAAACCCCCCTTAAAAAAGCCTAACACTACCCCCCTGAAGATCTCCCTACCTTGTCTTCCTCCGGCGATGTCTTCCTCCAAGCGGCAAAGAAGAATTCTTCCTCCGGCGAGGTCTTCCTCCAAGCGGCAGCAAAGTCTTCATTCTTCCGGCGGCATCTTCAATCTTCTTTCTTCGCTCCGCCGCTGCGGAGCATCCATCCCGGCCGACTACTGAACTTGTTCTTCTTTGCCGCTTGGAGGAAGACATCGCCGGAGGAAGACAAGGTAGGGAGATCTTCAGGGGGGTAGTGTTAGGCTTTTTTAAGGGGGGTTTGGGTGGTTTTAGAATAGGGGTATGTGGGTGGTGGGTTGTAATGGGGGGGGGGGTTATTGTATTTGTATGCAAAAGAGCTGAATTCTTTGGGGCATGCCCCACAAAAGGCCCTTTTAAGGGCTGGTAAGGTAAAGAGCTTTGAAATTTGTTTAATTTAGAATAGGGCAGGGAATTTTTTTTATTTTGGGGGTTTATTATTTTATTAGGGGGCTTAGAATAGGTGTAATTAGCTTAAACATCTTGTAATCTTTTTTTATTTTTTGTAATTTAGTGTTTTTTTTTTTTTTGTAATTTAGTTTAGTTAATTTAATTGTATTTTTAGATAGATGTTTGTAGTTTATTTAATTTATTGATAGTGTAGGTGTATTTGTAACTTAGGTTAGGATTTATTTTACAGGTAATTGGGTAATTATTTTAACTAGGTAGATATTAAATAGTTAATAACTATTTAATAGCTATTATACCTAGTTAAAATAATTAACAATTTACCTGTAAAATAAATATTAACCCTAACATAGCTACAATGTAATTATTAATTATATTGTAGCTATCTTAGGGTTTATTTTATAGGTATTTAGATTTAAATAGGAATATTTTAGTTTATAAATTAATTAGATTAATTTAATATAAATTTAGTTAGGGGTGTTAGGGTTAGATAGAGTTAATATAGTTAATATAAATACTATAGTAACTATATTAACTATATTAACCCTAATATAATTAGGGTTAATATAGTTAATATATATAATGTAATACCTATATTAACTATAATATACTTAGGGTTAACATAGATAATATAGCTGGCGGCGGGGGTAGGTAGATTAAATTAGGGGTTAATCATTTTAATAGAGATGGCGGCGGTGTAAGGGGCTTACATTGGGGGTTAATAATTTTAATATAGATGGCGGCGGTGTTAGGGGCTCACTTTAGGGGGTTATAGATATAATATAGCTGGCGGCGGGGTACGGGAGCGGCGGTTTATGGGTTAATAACTTTATTAGGTTGCGGCGGGGTACGGGAGCGGCGGTTTAGGGGTTAATAGCTTTTTTATTGTTAGGATAGTGAGGGGGGATAGCGGATAGAGGGTTAGACAGTGCGGGCTATGTTAGGGAGGCGTGTTAGACTTGTCGGGCTATGTTAGGGAGGCGTGTTAGACAGTGCGGGTGTTTTAGACTTTAGTCAGGTTTTATAGGCGCCGGCAGTTTCTAACGTGCCGCAAGTCACTGGCGACGCCAGAAATTTGTACTTACGCAGATTTCTGGACATCGCTGGTTTGTCAGACTTACGGCACGTTAGCATCTGACGGCGACTTATATGGGATAGCTCGAGTTGCGAGCTGAAACTGCGGGCGACGCCGGTTCCCTCGCTTGCGCCGCAAACTGCGATCTATATCGGATCGCGCCCTTGGTCACTGCTTGATTCCACACCTGTTCAAGATGCAATTTATAGCCAGTTTTATTAAAGAGATACATCTTCCAATATTTAAGTACCTGTAATGACCTATACTTTATAGAACTGAAAGAAGCATGTCTGTATGTCTTATATATTCTTAAACTGACAACCATTTATAGTACACAGAACCACTTGTCATTCATCTATCTATTTAACATGAAAAGTCTGATTTTGAAAAAAATCATACCAGACAGAACATCTTAACTTACATGACAAAAGTATTATGACTGTGTGATACACCTATTATACTAAAACAAATCAAAGAGGTTTTCCTTGTGTATTAAACCTATGTAAAGAGATATCTTTGCCAGACCCATCTTGTGTACCACACATGAAGATTTATCTATGTACTTAACCCTTGAAGGTGAATCGCACATAACTTTAAGTATTTTCTATTCATATTTTATCCACTATATTCACATGGGAAAATAGATATTGATCTATATATTTACCTTATATATATGAAATTTACCCTAGATAAAAGGGAAATTCTTTTGATGTTTAACCTACAAACCACTCATCCATTAGGTTTAAATATGAGGAGAGATCTGAATCTATTTACTTAATTGTCTCGTATTTTTTATATTCAGGCCTTTGTAATCTTTATATGTAGAATTTAAATATTTAGATGTTAGAGCTTTAGTTCGTTTGCAGCAAATGAGATAAAGTGTATAATAAGATCATCTTATCAATGTATACTAACATTTTAAATTCAATATCATCTAAATAAATTTCATATATATAAGGTAAATATATAGATCAATATCTATTGTCCCATGTGAATATAGTGGATAAAATATGAAAAGAAAATACTTAAAGTTATGTGCGATTCACCTTCAAGGGTTAAGTACATAGATAAATCTTCATGTGTGGTACACAAGATGGGTCTGGCAAAGATATCTCTTTACATAGGTTTAATACACAAGGAAAACCTCTTTGATTTGTTTTAGTATAATAGGTGTATCACACAGTCATAATACTTTTGTCATGTAAGTTAAGATGTTCTGTCTGGTATGATTTTTTTAATAATCAGACTTTTCATGTTAAATAGATAGATGAATGACAAGGGGTTCTGTGTACTATACATGGTTGTCAGTTTAAAAATATATAAGACATACAGACATGCTTCTTTCAGTTCTATAAAGTATAGGTCATTACAGGTACTTAAATATTGGAAGATGTATCTCTTTAATAAAACTGGCTATAAATTACATCTTGAACAGGTGTGGAATCAAGCAGTGACCAAGTGCGCAAGCGCACAAAACATTTGCTGACTCACCTGTTCACGTACCTGTTTTGGCATTTTTTGCTGTGCTTGACTGCTTTTATTTTTGTATGATTTTAATACAATTTAATAAACCTTTTGACTTTTTATGGACTTGGAGCGCCTTCTTTTCCCATCCTTTGGAAATACACACATATATATATATCTCTCTCTTTATATATATATATATATATATTCTATATCTGGAACAGAAGAGGGAAGGGCGCACAGCAAAAAAGAGACCTCCTGGTGTAGTATGTCAAATGTACTTGATGCTATTTAGTAGAAAAAAGCCAAATGGAAACTCACGTTTTTCCACCTCAACTCCTATGAGGTATGGATACAGCTCTGTGTGGTTCGTAACCACTGGAGAAGGCAATTCAATCCCCTTGTCCCTTGCAGCATACGTTCCCCTTCTTAGACTCTGTTCTCACCTCCCCAGATGAACCACTTCGAAAGGTGAATCTATATTGAGGGGTCTGTAATAATGTATTATACCTGGTGACTGACACATCATATTGTGACATACAATTTTAATATTTGGCCAATTTTTTGTCAAAGTATTCATGTTTTTTATTATTGCACAAATGGACTCATGAGAGCCTTTTTAATTGAATAAAATCACTTGTTTTTTTAATCACATTGGTGTGCAGGTATATAGTGCATATCTCTTCCCACAAAAGTTATTACAGACCCCTTAATATAGATTCACCTTTCGAAGTGGTTCATCTTCTGCTGGGGAGTTGAGAACAGAGTCTAAGAAGGGGAACGTATGCTGCAAGGGACAAGGGGATTGAATTGGCTTCTCCAGTGGTTACGAACCACACAGAGCTGTATCCATACCTCATAGGAGTTGAGGTGGAAAAACGTGAGTTTCCATTTGGCTTTTTTCTGCTAAATAGCACCAAATACATTTGACATACTACACCAGGAGGTCTCTTTTTTGCTGTGCGCCCTTCCCTCTTCTGTTCCAGATTCCTGTTGGAAGTTTTCCTGTTTTCAGGGGGACTTCATTTCCATTTTGGGATCAGGCTGCAAGCAAAAGACTAACCTTTCTCCCTAGACAAAAACACTGGACAGGTGTATTTGGGATATCCGGGGAGACCTGTCATCTCAGGACACACTGGTACTCCTATCTTTGGGACATTCTATTTTTGTAGCGCTGTATTATTTCTGTGTGTATATATATATATATATATATATATATATATATATATATATATATATATATATATACACACATACACATATATATATATATATATATATATATATATATACACAGACTAATTAATAAGCAAGATAAATTACAAAATACATTTACAAATCTACAGTTTTCATTCATAAGGATAGTTTGTGGCCCAGAAACTAAGGTTTACAAATGACATGCAAAGGAATAAATTACCTGCACACGTAACTACCACAAGCACAGAGCACAATCAAATTGCTACTGCTGGCAGTGCACACTATATACTAAATGAGGGGGAGGTGCATAGCTTTGTCGTGGTGCACAGATAGGAAATCAGGATAAACATTTTTTTTTAAATAAAATAATAAGTAATGAGGAATTAAAGTTCATTAGACTTTATTAACAATAACATAATTCAATAATTGAAGAAAATAAAAAAAATTGACCACAAGAATATAAAGATTATTTATATGATAATCGCTCACAGTAGAAAAAAATCACAAGTAAAAAGCAAACAGAGCTGCTACTAGGCAGCCACAATAACTATCAATAGTTCTTAGAACTGATGCCGGTCCGCCTACAATAAATGTCCCCTGCATTTCCAGCTGAGGCAAAAAAACTGAACATACACAATTTCAAATATCTAACTGAAAAATACTAAACGTGCACTGCTAAACTGTCAAACAAGACAAGGGCTTGCTGGACAAGAAGAAAGCAGTGGGTGGAGCTTGGTGGCCATTTTCAGTTGCTAACAAACGATGATTATTTAAAAGTTTCATGTACTACTTACAAGCTTATAAATGTTGAAACCATTGCAAGATACTTGTTTGGTATGTAACAATAAGTAGTAAAGAATAAATATTGGGTCTAGACTGTCCCTTTAAGGCACAACTTGTAATCTAGCCATATGAAAGGTAAAATTTAAGAAAAAAACATAAAAACCTAACAAAATGTTTTATTTAAACTGCAGAGCAGAGTTAGAGTATACTTATCTTCTTGAGCAGCAAAAAGAAAGTTTGGGTCTTACTGGTCATTATTTGGATATGTTGATGACTGATTGGTCTTTTTTGTCACTGTCCACTCAAAATGTTATCTCATTGGTCTTAATTTTTCTGGCAGTTTTCTCTCAGTTTTACTTTTAAATGTTTTATGATGTTTTAACTTTACTTTTAAATGCTGTCCTGAGTAGTAAACTGAAGGATTATGCAAAATTCAACATTGATTATGATGTTTATTACAAAAGATGAAAGAAAAGTATTGGAAAAAAAATCTGAAATGAACACAAATTATATATATATGTATATTGATTAAGCCTGCCTGAGTGCGGGAGTGCGGCTGAACTGCCGCTGCACTATTATGTTTCTCCAAAATATTTTGTCTTGAGAAAGGCCTAACATAAGGCCGAAAGGTCGATTTATGATCTATTCCTCTATGAGTTTGAAATAAAGATTTGAATTTTATCTACGAAAGTCCTGTGAGTGCCCTTCTTTGACAAGAACTGTATATTTGACTCAAGGATTGCACCTGGGCACAGATTGTATCTGATTGGTTGGAGTGCTGGACTGCGGGCTATCTAATATATATATATATATATATATATATATATATATATATATATATATATATTTATATTTATACACACACTACACAATGGTACAAACTCTTAAAATCATATATTATTTTACAACAAAAAGAAAAGAATAGAGATAATACTATCCTCAAATAAAGAAAGGGATTCAAGCTTTTTTTTTTTTATGAAAAAGTACAAAATAAATTTTATTAGAAATACATTTTTAGTCTGTTGGTGTAGAGTCTATTTGTTATGTACTGCAATTTGTATGGCTAACAAAAGTCTTTCTAATAAAATTGATTATGATGAATTAATATGATGAATCCCAAGCAACTTAATATTAACAGTTCAGTTAATTTCATATAGTTTAAAATAATTCCATACTTAATTGTATATATATATAGAGTAACTGAACATCCTGATGATTTTATCCGAGTACAAGTTTAGTGTAGACATGAGCATTCGGCCATTCAATTTAAATAAATATGGCCACTGGCAGACGTTGATTGAGAGCTTGAAATTGAAGGTACTTGATCAATGCAAAGCACCATTTTCTGAAAGTTACAGAACTAACTGGGTTTAAATTAGAAAGTCAGACAGTTAATGAAAGATTTTACATTTCCATCTTTCCAGGGTCCTAGTATGAGAAACTCAGAATTTACAGAGAGAAAAAAGGGAGATTAAAAATGTAGTAAAATGTACTACTTCAAAAGGAAAATACAAATATGCAAATATTTAATCTACCAAACTTGGTTTGCAGAACTGCTGCAATAAAACATTATATGCACACTTTCTTTAATCATGTGACCTAGATATACTCACTCAGGTCTTTGAGGAACAGTACTGAATATTATGAGGAATCATAACTAGTCTGGAATAGAGCATTAATTTGTTTGACTTGAGTCAAAGGTAAATCCAGTATCTACAGATCATATAAACAAAAGTTGCCTTTTTAAATAATTAAAAAGAAGCTTATTACTATTACCATACATTTTTAATATAATATTATATGCTTTAAAAAGATGACATCCACAGGCTTTAAAAAAATATAATTTATGCTTACTTGATAAATTAATTTATTTCATGGTGGTGAGAGTCCACGAGCCATTACTCCTGGAAATTCCACTTCTGGCCTCTATGGCGAGGCAAAGATTCCCAAAACTCCACGAGCCATTAAAACCCCTCCCATCATACTGGAAAATAGTCTGACGTATAGCCGGTGGAGAGAAAAAAAGGTAGGAAAGGATAAGAGCGAGAAAAAAAGGAGCAGGAAATAAAAGATGTGCATACTTGAATTGCCGCCAGAAAAAAATACAATAAAAAATAATCAGAATTCTATAAAGCAAAAAATGGGCAGGGTCTTGTGGACTCTTACCATCATGAAAGAAATTAATTTTTTAGGGAAGCATAAATTATACTTTCTTTCATAAAGGTGGTAAGAGTCCACAAGCCATTACTCCTGGGAAAATGCCCAATTTGTGGAGTTCATGAGTAACAAGGGTGGGACAAGTAAAAATTACTCAGTATCTAAACTTATATTTTTATCTTTTTTAAAAAAAATTTTTTTATAAATATATATATTGTAACAAGAATATTTGGCAAACACTGTCTTCTAGGATTTAAATGCAATAGAGGACAATCCAGTTAAAGTTTTCAAAACTTTATTTTCTTCCAAAATAGCAAGGTGACTTTAACAACAGCATACAGTTTGTTCACAGGTAAGGCAAAATGATAAGATTCTCTGCACAAGCTTCCAAAACAGCAAATCTCTGTCTGCATTGTCTGCAGCAATAAGAATGTCCTTTACAGAATGTAACAGCAAACAGAAATCCAGCAAAACGTTTAGTACATAATATTTTTCACAACACATATCAGGCCTCCTGTCTGGCTGTAATCTAACTTAGCTAGAGAAATGCTTCCCTTTTAAACCCTAGGAGCAGTAATCATGAGCCACACCTGAGTGTAATTGTCTTTAACAGCTGTAAGGTATTCACAACTAAAAAACACTAATCACTTCCCTGGGGTTTCTTAGCAAAATGGTAAAGTGAAATGTATTAAACTTGGTCTAATATATACTCCCTTTATCACCAAACCAGACTTTGTCACACTTCCTCCCACCCACCCCAGCTCACACTTGGTGGAGTGAGCGACCATAGACATTAAAGAGTGTACCCTTGAAAGACCATCAGTATTGCTCTGCAAAAGACCTGCTCTGTGCTCAACAAAGAAATGAAAAGGCTGCAGACTAAGAAACCATCTAGTCACTCTTGCATTCCTCTCCTTATTCTGACTCATCCATTTGAGAGGAGCATGATCTGTAATCAACCTGAATTTCCTCCCCAACAAATAGTACCAAAGAGACTCCAAAGCCCACTTAATAGCTAAACATTCTTTTTCAACAATAGAGTAATTTTACTCTTGTTGGTTTAATTTTCTACTAAGAAATAATACAGGATGCTCCTCCCCTTGGTACCCTTGGGAAAGAACAGCCCCCACACTAACATCAGAAGCATCAGTCTGCACTATAAAATCTTTACAAAAATCTGGAGTTACCAAAAATGGATAGGCACACAGGGCATCTTTCAAATGCTTAAAAGCCTTGTCTGCTTCTGTAGACCATTTAACCATCACTGGTGATTTTGCCTTTGTAAGATCAGTTAAAGGAGCAGCTATTGTAGCAAAATCTGGAATAAACCTTCTATAATATCCAGTCAAACCCAAAAAAGCTCTAACTTGTTTCTCAGTTAGGGGCTGGGGCCAGTTTTGTATGACTTCTGTTTTAGTTGTCTGTGGCTTAACTAATCCTCTCCCAATTGTATATCCCAAGTACTTTGCTTCCTCTAAACCAATGGTACATTTTGAAGGATTCACAGTTAAGCCAGCAGAGTCAAGAACTGCCTGAACTTTTGGGAGATGTGATTCCCAATCTGTACTATAAATTATTACATCATCAAGATACGCTGCAGCATAAGGAACATGGGGCTTTAGAATTCTATCCATCATTCTCTGTTGCAGGAGCACCATGAAACCCAAATGGCAAAACTGTATACTGAAACAACCCATCTGGAGTTGAAAAAGCAGTTTTCTCCTTTGCCTGATCAGTGAGGGGTACCTGCCAATAGCCTTTTGTTAAATCAATTGTTATTAAATAACGTGCTTTTCCTAGTCTTTCTATTAACTCATCAACCTTAGGCATTGGGTAGGTATCAAATTGAATTTACGATAATCGTTACAAAATCATAAAGTACCATCCGGTTTATGAACTAACACAATTGGACTGCTCTAATCACTGTATGATTCTTCAATCACCCCGAGTTTTAACATTTATTTTCCACCTCCAATTTAATAGCCTCCCTATGGGCTTCAGGAACTCTATAGGGTTTAAGGGAAACTTTTTTCCCTGGTTCTGTAACTATGTAATGTTTAATTACGTTAGTTCTCCCTAGCATCATGGAGAAATGCTCTCTGTTCCTTTTAATAAAGTCCTTGACCTCTTGATTTTGATGCACAGATAGGGTTTCAGAAACATTTACCTCTGGCTCAGTAACAGGTATCTCTGTTGTATTTACCGCACACAAAACCTCCCTATTCTTCCAGGGCTTCAGTAAATTAATGTGATATATCTGCTCAGGTTTTCTTCTCCCTGGCTGACTCACCTTATAGTTTACATCACCCACCTTTTCAATTATCTCATATGGGCCGTGCCAAGTAGCCAAAAATGTATTTTCTACTGTAGGGACTAAAACTAGTACCCTGTCACCAGGCTAAAAAACTCTAACCCTAGAATTATGATTATAACTGTGTTTTTGTGCTTCTTGGGCTTTTCCCATATGTTCCCTAACTATGGGCATGACAGCCTCCTTTCGATCCTGCATTTGAGATATCTGCTCAATAACACTTCTATAGGGTGTAGTTTCCTGTTCCCATGTCTCTTTAACGATATCAAGTAACACACGTGGATGTCGACCATACAAAAGTTCAAAAGGTTAAAACCCTGTTGAGGCCTGAGGAACTTCCATGATAGAAAACATTAAATAAGGCAATAAAAGGTCCCAATTGTTTCCATCCACATCAATTGCCTTCCGTAACATACTCTTTAGGGTCTTATTGAACCTCTCTACCAGCCCATCAGGTTGAGGGTGATATACTGAAGTTTTCAGATGCTTAATATGGAGCAGTTTACACAATTCTTTTGTAACCTTAGACATAAAAGGAGTTCCTTGATCGGTCAAAATTTCCTTGGGTATACTCACTCTACTAAACATAAGCATAAGTTCCTTTGCTATAAAATTTGCAGAACTATTATGTAGGGGTACTACCGCAGGATAGCGGGTTACATAATCCAGGACAACCAGTATATACTGGTGTCCTCTGGCTGACTTCACCAGTGGACCTATCAAGTCCATGGTAATTCTTTCGAATGGCACATCAATGATTGGTAAAGGCACTAATGGACTATGAAATCCTTAGTGGGAGCAGTTAACTGGCACTTGGGACATGAAGAGCAATAATTATTAACTACCTTAAACACACCTGGCCAGTAAAACCTTCTAAGGACCCTTTCTTTAGTCTTATCCATTCCCAGGTGCCCCCCTATTATGTGACTATGTGCAAGATTTAACACTGTATTATGAAAAACTTGAGGTACCAACAACTGTTTAACAATATATGTGCCCTTTTTGTCTATTCTGTATAGCAGGTTATTATTTACTTCAAAGTGAGGATAAGGTAATGTATTTTCTGGCTGTGAAATAACACCATTTACAACCTGGATATAATTTCTTGCTTCATCCAGTGTGATCCTCCCATTGGGCACTTTTAAAATTACCACAATTAACCTCCAAATCTAATAAATCATCATTGCTTTCTGCACTAACACCTGGCTCATTATTCTGGATAGGCTGGTCTCCTAGCAATACAGGCATAGGACAAAAAGTTTTACTTTTACTGTTTTCGTCCAAATCAATTTCAGAAAAAGAACACACAAAATCCTCATTTGTTTCATTCCCTTTCGACTCTTTAGCTGAATTTACTATTAAAGCCCATAATTAAAAAAAACGTAGGAAAATATCTTCCTATCACCACCTCATGAGCTAATTTGGGTACTACACCTACCCAATGTTTTAAAGAACCACATTGTGTTTCGAAATTTACATCAGCTGTAGTATATTCACGTTTATCACCATGAACACAAAGAATACCCATTTTATGCATATGATCTATAGTCACATCAGGTACTATACATCTTGCCACTAATGTAACCATACTACCTGAATCAAGTAATGCTTTAAACATTCTATCATTTACAGTCACCAAACACATGTGAGAGACATCACTATTATCAGGATGAATAAAGTTAGACAGAAATGAGTGCGGCCCTGTTATATCACTTGTACTATAGTCCATCAGTTCATCTTTAAGGGCACAGTCTCTGGCAAGATGACCAACCTCATTACTCTTAAAACATTTAATACTATAATTAGATTTCCTTCCAGGTTGGATATATTTAAATGTTCCTCTATCTCCCAGAGGAGTGTCCCTTGTATCTTGTAAATATAACTGCTGGTCTCTCATCCCCCTTCCCCCTTGAACAGTCTTACCAGTTCTTGTAGAGTTCTGGCAAATAGGAGAGGAGGTTAAATCTGCTGGAGGTAGATGCACAACTTCTCCTGCCGCAATATACCTTTCCACTAAAGCAATCAGTTGGTCTGCAGTTTGAGGGTCACCCTGACTGACCCATCGACGCAGGTAATCCTCGTTGAAAGCAATCCATCACCAATAACTCCACAATCCTATTAGTGGAGTTAACCTCTGGTTGCAGCCATTTCCTGGCAAGGTGAATAAGGTCAAACATCTGTGATCTTGCAGCTTTATCAGATGCATATCTCCAAGAGTGGAATCTTTGAGCACGTACTGCAGAAGTCACTCCGAGGCGTGCCAGGATCTCAGCCTTCAGCTTGTCATAGTCACTGGCTTGCTCCGGCTCTAGGTCAAAGTAGGCTTTTTGAGGTTCTCCACTTAAAGGTGCAAGTATGCTCGCCCACTCATCTGCTGGCCATCCTTCTCTTTCCGCTTTTCTCTCAAAGGCAAGATGATACGCCTCAACATCGTCCGCTGCAGACATCTTTTGAATATAGTGACTAGCTCTTATAACTTTAAAGCCTTGACAGCCACCAGCAGGATCAGAGTTCAGTCTCTCAGATATAGCTTAAATCTCTTGCTGCAAGGTGCATGTGGCATTCTGCTGTTCCTCACAAACCTTCCTGAATGTTTCTGCTTGAAATTTAACCATCTGTTGCACCAGCACTTCAGTACTCTCTTTCTGTGTTTTTGCCATAATCATAGCGTTCTCTGTCTGTGCCAACACCAACTGCTGCAGAGCTGCACTGTTTTCAGCAGCTTTTCTATTGACCTCCTGTTGCACAGTGGTAGACTGAATCAGTGCTTTAATAACATGTTGCTTGCAAATTATAAAACCCACAGACATAAAATGTGGCGGCCCGCCTTCTCCACCATATGTAACAAGAATCTTTGGCAACCACTGTCTTCTAGGGTTTAAATGCAATAGAGGACAATCCAGTTAAAGTTTTTAAAACTTTATTTTCTTCCAAATTAGCAAGGTGACTTTAACAGCAGCATGCAGTTTGTTCACAGGTAAGGCAAAATGATAAGCTTCTCTGCACAAGCTTCCAAAACAGCAAATCTCTGTCTGCAGCAATACAAATGTCCTTTACAGAATGTAACAGCAAACAGAAATCCAGCAAAACGTTTAGTACATAATATTTTTTCACAACACATCATATCAGGCCTCCTGTCTGGCTGTAATCTAACTTAGCTAGAGAAATGCTTCCCTTTTAAACCCTAGGAGCAGTAATCATGAGCCACACCTGAGTGTAATTGTCTTTAACAGCTGTAAGGTATTCACAACTAAAAACCACTAATCACTTCCCTGGGGTTTCTTAGCAAAATGGTAAAGTGAAATGTATTAAACTTGGTCTAATATATACTCCCTCTATCACCAAACCAGACTTTCTGTCACAATATATATATATTGCAAAAACATATATATATATATATATATATATATATATATATATATATATATATATATATATATATATACAATATTTAATGTCCAGAAACAACTGCCTGAAGGGATTTCCTACCAAAAGCTGCTTCAGAAGGAAAAGACATCAAAATGGTAGAATTCAGTAAAAGAATGTAAGGAAAAACAAGTAGCTGCATCATTCTTAAAAGCACAGGAAGTAGCAAATTACCTAGTAGAATGACAGCAATACATTTAGGAGGAAACTGTCCCACCTCCAGGAGGCTAACGAAACAGCTGTAGCCTTCTGACCCTTCCTGGAACTGGAAAAATTAACAAACAAACTAGATGATTTCCTAAACTCCTTAGTAGCCTACAAATAGAAATTCAAAGCTCTGAAAACATCAAAATTGTGGGGAAGCCTCTCCTTAAAATTCTTTGAATTAGGACAAGAAGAAGGAACAACAATCTCATGGTTAAAATTGTCAGAAGAAACCACTTTAGGCAAAAAATAAAACTTAGTTCTCAAAACTGCCTTACCCTGATGGAAAACAAGATAATGAGGCCCACAGGAAAGAGCAGACTCTGAGACTCTTCTAGCAGAATAAATGGCCAAAAGAAACTGAACCTTCCATGACAAAAGCTAAATATCCAAATTATGCATAGGTTAAAAAGGAAGAATGTGGGGGGGGCGTGTCTAACCATCGACCAAGATGGCTGCTTGTTAAACTCTGTCTGACTATGGAAGCTGACAAAACTGCTGTTTGCCTCTCCAAAAACTGTCAGATCTTGGTTTCTTGATAAGAACTGTGACGAGCATTATTCCTAGAGCAGCAACATATGTTATTTATATATTTTTAAGAACAGGCAGCCAGTAATCGAGTAAGTACGCAGCAGAGGACCGTGAGCGGCCTGTACTTGTCTCTACCCCCCCATTATTCTGAATAATCAGTCTTGTCAGCCAGCTGTGCTGAAGTAATAACATTTCCCTACGTAGGGGCTTTTACCATGGAGGACATCTCGCAAAAACTGCAGGCTATTTTTACAGACTTTATGGCAGCAATGCTTGAGGCTCTCGATCCTATACTCCCGCCTCCTCAATTTACAAAGATGGCTTACTTGCTGCCCACAGGGCTGCCTTCGCAAGCTTTGGAGTCAAACCAGCGAGACAGAAGATACCCTCAGCTGCCTAGTTCCTCCCTGACCCTGGGGGCTGCGGCCGTCCCTCAGGTGCGGGACAATGTATATCCTACACGCAGCAGCACCAAGCTAAGGGATCCACAAGTGCGAGCTTTCCTACCGCGTATACCTCCATATATGGCATGGAGTGCGAAGGAATATGGTTGGAAGCTGCTATCCAGCTATAGACCGGCTGCCGGGAAGGTAGCTGCGGAGGTGTCAATCATGTGGGGCTCTGATGCGGCGTTTATGATATCTGCCTGTCTAATACTGAAGCCCTGTGATCTGGAGATGGTGGAGATAGAGGACAGGCCCACATTTCATGATGTCTGCTGTCTCAGGAACGGAGTGGGGTGAGAATGCTGGGACACAGTTTGGTGGGTTTGAGACACATGGAATATATTGTCACGACTTACCCACTCGCATCATTATATCTGGAGGATACTATAGTGTGACTTTTTGCCTAATGCGGCTCTCAATCTGCCCTTATGTTATGGGTGAGCTGGGAGCTTGTGGCGCTGTTTTAGCGTGTCGCAGATCTACATGGACATAACTTTATTTACTTTCTCCTTTTGCCCTGGACTCATGTTATCCTAGATGGAGAAAGATTTCTGGGGAAAATGTCGTTATATTTTGTTTGCTCGTTTATTCGATGTTTTCTCACATGCTCTTTAAAATGTCAATTATATTAAGGTCTCTCCTCAGAGGAAAGTTTATGCAAATGGCAGTGCCGTGGGTAACACCATTACAGGGATTTAGAGCTGTGTCCCCATGCTAAATTTACATATGTTCTCTATACAAAAGTGTGAGACCTTCTGAGCTTTATTATAGTGCAAGATCTAATGTTAGAATTTTTGAACTTGGATGCTAAGCAGTATCAGTTGCTAATATATTTGTGCCAGTATTCTTGATGATTGTATCAGGTTTGTTAATACTAGGTTGAATCAATTTTCTGTTATAATATTAAGTATTGTGTATACCCGGGTACTACACCCCTACCCCGTGACAGAGGAGATTATAGAGCAGTGCTAAGACCTAGGCCTTCCTATCTATTTGGTTCCCATACTTTGACCTCAGGCGTATTTCTTCATAATTTACATAGTATGCGTTGCCACCTTATCCCCCTCTTCCCAATAGAGTCTGCTCTCAAATATGTAGAATTTTATCCTGATAGTTGCCCCTATGTCATTATAAGTTTTGATATACTTTGCTAATCTATTATCAATATCCCCCTCCCTATCTAGAATGTTCTGTATAGGAAAAATGAGGTTGCATATATATATACGCTAACTAACATATATGCTTGTTTATACCCATATTAAGCAATAGCGGGTACTATTCAGTTCCTTGATTATATATTTCAATATGATTAAGCTGCCTGTACTTCCATGAGATATCCTACTCTCCTATCTGTACTACTAACCGTGTATATTGCTTCATATATACTTGTGCTGACTACCACAGATGCTAGTTTATACCCATATGAAGCAGTAGCTGATAATATTCAGTGTCTGGATGATATATTTTAGTATATATTTTTGTTGCTTGTACTATTAGGAGATATTCTACTTTCTTCTCTGTACTACTGAATATGTATATTGTTGTTGTTTTTTTGCTGTATTGCTATTTAACCTCAATAAAAAAAAAAAAAAGGAAGAATGTGCAAATGTAATACTCCTGACCAATATAAAATTGGTTTTGTTGCTCTTGTGTTTTAAGTCTCAGCAAAAATGGTTATATTTACTAAGATCATAAACTGTGAGCTAATTAGTAACAAATACAGTAATGAATGACACTGGAAAAGAAACAACGTGTGTTTATTATAACACAGGTTTCCTATGAGCAGTGTTAGAATAGCTGTCTCAAGTTTCTGCTTAATGACTTGGTTAGAGGTAAAATGTTCAGCAGGAATAATCACTTCAACAAGTTGTAACAGGTGTTTCAATAGTATCGCAAACAAACTTCACACACTCTCACTGGAATAAAATATTTACAAGTCCCACACATTCATTCACATCCTTTTGGAAGCATATATGAATAACTGGTTGTTCAGTCACAGGTTAGTACGAATAGTGCTTACGAGTTCTTAGAGGATTTATCGGCATATAATCTTACCACTTCAGTCTCTAAGTAAGCGATCACAGTACCTTTGTCTTGGGAGGAATATACCTGATGTGAGAAAAGATCCGGAGGTTTGTTTGTCCCACAGCGTGTGGAGAAGTGAGAAGCCGGTGAGAGTGTGACTTACTTCCGGTTGCGGTTAGGATGATCCGATACACAGCTGATGCTGGAATCTCACACAGAGCTAAATATTGCGGCTGCAAAAAATACTGAATAGCTGAATGATATAAAGGTTTGATTTGAATAAACCTCAAGGTGTAAAACCTAGTAAAGGTTATAACAAGCTGAATAATTCAAAGGTTAAATAAACAGAGACCTGGTCTTAAGAACTATGAATATAAAGCTAAACTCTTAACAGAGCAGGCTTAAACAAAGTACATCAATTAACAGGCAGTTTGAATATGGCAATGTGAGGTTTAAATAGGGTTTGGCTGTTGGTAGGAGGGATCAGTCCTTAAAGGTATATTACATCTCCCCCCCGTTAAGGAATCACCCCCGGTGATTCAGGGTGAGGTTTAGATGGGTAACGGAGATGAAAACGCCTAAGGAGTCTTGGAGCGTTAATCTCCGAGTGATGTTGCCAAGAATTCTCTTCTGGTCCATAACCCTTCCATGGAATCAGATATTCCAATCTCCTTCTCCTAATGCGAGAATCTAGGATTCTTTCTACCTCAAACTCTTCTTGATTGTTTAGGAGTATGGGAGGAGGAGCTGTCAAATCTAATCTGTTTCGGTCTGAAGTATACGGTTTTAATAATGAGACATGAAATGTATTATGTATTTTGTAATGTTGTGGTAGCTTTAATCTCACTGCATTAAGATTGATGATTTTGTCAATTGAAAAAGGTCCTATATACTGATTAGCTAATTTTTTACTTGGTATCTGTAACCTTAGATATTTAGTAGAAAGAAGTACCTGATCACCTAACTTATAGTCTGGTGAGGGTCTGTGTCTTTGGTCATAATAATGTTTTTGTCTGTCTTTAGCTTGAACGAGGTGTGCCTTTATTTGTTCTAATCGATCTTGTAAGGTATTGAGATAAGTTGTAGCACCTGGAGAATTGACTGGAGTATTTGAAAGAGTGATTGATGTGGGGTGATAACCATATGTGGCAAAAAATGGGGACATCTTTGTTGAAGAGGATATAGAGTTATTGTATGAAAATTCTGCCAAAGGGAGGTATGTTACCCAATCATCTTGTAAATGTGTAATATAACACCTGAGGTACTGTTCTAATGTTTGATTTAATCGTTCGGTTAACCCATTGGTTTGTGGGTGGAATGCTGTGGAGTATCGTGTGTCAATATAATTTCCAGTCGCCCCAGAATCTATTAGTCCTTCAGTCTGTAGGTTGTCTTGATCCCACTGTAAGGAAAGGGGAATAGTTAGATGTTGTGTCTTAGAGGTGTTATATATTTGTTTGATAGATTCTGTCTTACCCTTTCTTTGTTTTGATAGTAATGGACATTCACTAACAGAGTGCTCCTTATGTGCACAATATAAACAGAGATTTGACAATCTTCGTCTTATCTTTTCTTCTGAGGTAAGTGGACCCCTTATAGTTCCTATTTCCATAGGTATAGGGTTAGATAAAGTCTTTTCTTGTGATGTAGGAGAGGGATAAGTGCGTCTAGAGAGTGTCTCATAAACTGATTTTTCTACTTTGCGCTCTCTTAGACGTCTGTCCAGAGTAATGCAGACTTTTATGAGAGCTGATAATGTCTCAGGCATTTCTATTCGTGAGAGCTCATCTTTTAAGCTCTCAGATAATCCCAGCCTGAACTGATTTCTGAGGCTGACCTCATTCCATTTGGAGTCTGAAGCCCACATCTGAAAGTCAGTGATAAACTCTTCCACGGTTCTTTTGCCCTGTTTAAGAGCTCGCAGTTTGGTCTCTGCGTTAATCTGTGTGTTAGTGTCCTCATATAGGATAGACATAGCAGAGAAAAAATCCTGCAATGAATCCATTACAGGATCGTTTGTTTCATACAGCCTATTGGCCCATGTTCTAGGTTCCCCCAGTAAGTAAGATATAGTAGTGCAAACTTTTATTCTCTCACTATGGTAAGTCCTAGGTCTCAAAGTAAATAACAAATTGCATGCATTTTTGAAATCTCTGAAAACTGATCGTTTACCTGAAAAAGGAGTAGGAGGCTGAATTTGAGGTTCAGGAGTAGCCTGTTCCTTAGGGGTTAAACATTCCTTTAGTAAGGCTTTTAAAGCTGTATTCTCTGCTTGCACCTCTGTTAAGCCACGTGCAAGGTAATCCAACTTTTGATGTATGTTAGAGAATTCATTCTGAATCTCTTGTGGTTCCATGGCTTAAAGAGTAAACAAACAGATATTTTGGCCTGTTAATACTGTAATACTCCTGACCAATATAAAATTGGTTTTGTTGCTCTTGTGTTTTAAGTCTCAGCAAAAATGGTTATATTTACTAAGATCATAAACTGTGAGCTAATTAGTAACAAATACAGTAATGAATGACACTGGAAAAGAAACAACGTGTGTTTATTATAACACAGGTTTCCTATGAGCAGTGTTAGAATAGCTGTCTCAAGTTTCTGCTTAATGACTTGGTTAGAGGTATAATGTTCAGCAGGAATAATCACTTCAACAAGTTGTAATAGGTGTTTCAATAGTATCGCAAACAAACTTCACACACTCTCACTGGAATAAAATATTTACAAGTCCCACACATTCATTCACATCCTTTTGGAAGCATATATGAATAACTGGTTGTTCAGTCACAGGTTAGTACGAATAGTGCTTACGAGTTCTTAGAGGATTTATCGGCATATAATCTTACCACTTCAGTCTCTAAGTAAGCGATCACAGTACCTTTGTCTTGGGAGGAATATACCTGATGTGAGAAAAGATCCGGAGGTTTGTTTGTCCCACAGCGTGTGGAGAAGTGAGAAGCCGGTGAGAGTGTGACTTACTTCCGGTTGCGGTTAGGATGATCCGATACACAGCTGATGCTGGAATCTCACACAGAGCTAAATATTGCGGCTGCAAAAAATACTGAATAGCTGAATGATATAAAGGTTTGATTTGAATAAACCTCAAGGTGTAAAACCTAGTAAAGGTTATAACAAGCTGAATAATTCAAAGGTTAAATAAACAGAGACCTGGTCTTAAGAACTATGAATATAAAGCTAAACTCTTAACAGAGCAGGCTTAAACAAAGTACATCAATTAACAGGCAGTTTGAATATGGCAATGTGAGGTTTAAATAGGGTTTGGCTGTTGGTAGGAGGGATCAGTCCTTAAAGGTATATTACAGCAAAACTCTTAAAACCAAATTAAGGTTTCATGAAAGAGAAACAGACGTAATCACTGGCCTAATACTGATTAATGTCTGAACAAAACTCTGAATATCAGGAAGCTTAGCAATCTTCTTGTGAAACAAGACTGAAAGAGTTAAAATATGGCCTTTAAAGAATTGGTGGATAAACCCTTATCCAAACCATCCTTAAAAAATGGAAGAATTCTTGGAACTCTAAAAGAGTGTCAACTAAAACCATGTGTCACACATCAAGAAATAAAAGCCTTCCAAACCTTTTGATAAATCTTCCTTGTCACAGGTTTACGGGCTTGAATCAAAGTTTTAATGACAAAATCAGAAAAACCTCTTTTTTTAAAAAAAAAAATAGAGGTAATTATGTTCATATAACAAATAAAACATTTTCTTTCATATGCATAGACCATGTACAGAATAATGGCAACCATAAAATGTTTGAGAAGCTAAAATACACAGTTGATAGTCTATATAAATATTTTCATAGTATATCTAGTAAGGTCACAGAAACTAATACAATAGTGGGTATGCTCAAATACCATACCAGTGTATAGCTAACCTGCATTAATTTACATATGTTGTTTATGTAGGTGCCCTAAACTTGTATGAAAAAACCTATGGGATTAGTACCTCATTTTAGATCAAGGGAGGGTCTATCAATGACTTCTATGGTTTTAAACATATTTATAGAAAATTTTGGGGAAATGCACGTGGGATATATTTTCCTCGGTTTAACAAGTAAACTCTAGGGGGGAAACAGAGCTAGCAATAATATATTTAGCTTGTGACTCATATGTGGTTCTCTGTCTTAAGGTGAGGTACATTCTATAATGTGGGGTCAACCAATAAAAAGCTGAATCACCACTATAGAATATATGAAGTACCCCTGCCATATAGGGAATAATGGTTATACTCCCAATAAAGAACGTTTGGAGCTACTATTTAAGAAAACCTCTCTGTTTTAAAACCAAGCATTCAGTCTCCAAGCCATCAAGTTTAGAGATTTGAGAACCTAATGAAAAAACAGACCTTGAGACAGAAGGCTGTGGGACAGAGGAAATAGACCAAGGAGGAAAACTGGACATCTATACCAGACCTGCAAACCAAGTTCCGTGAGGCCAAGCTGGAGCAAGCAGAATTACTGATGATATCTCCTGCTTGATCTTGGCTATCACTCTTGGCAACAGAACAAAAGGAGGAAAAATGTAAGCTAGATGAAGCATCCAAAGAGCTACTAAAGCATTCACAAACTCTGCCTAATGATCCCTGGACTTCACAAAGTATCTGGGAAGCTTGCTGTTCACCCGAGAAGCCATCAAATCTATTTCTGGCAGAAGCCAAAGATCCACAATCTGACTGAAAACTTCCAGATGAAGACGTCACTCCCCTGGATGATGAAATTGGCGGGGGGAAAAAATCTGCTTCCTATTTGTTCAACCCTGGAATATATACAGCAGAGATTGTACAAACATTGCTCTTTGCCCAAGACAGAATTCAGGACACTTCCCTCATCACCAGGTAACTGCAAGTTTCTCCAATGATTATTGATTTAGGCCACTGCTGTGACATTGTGTGACTGGAAAAACAGATGTCTCTTTTTTCAAGCTAAATCTGAAGAGCCCTGAAAACTGCACAGTGTTTCAGAACATTTATCATTAACCTTGCCTTCCAAGGTGACGAATGACCCTGTGCTCTCTGGGACCCACAGACTGTACCCCTAACCCGAAAGACTTGCACCTGTCATAATCTTTTGGACAGATTTGGACAGACAATGGATGAACATTGAACTGCTGATTTATCCACCAAGAAAGGGATTATCTTGCTCTGAAATCCAGAAGAATCAATGACTGACTGAAAAAAAGGCTCTTGCCTTTATAGGAGTCTTTGGAACATGAGATAGAAACTTCTCCTAGGAGGCTTCATTTTGAAACTAATTCTGTATCTCTAGGAAACTATATTTAGAACCCATAGATCTTGAACAGATTAAAACCAAACTCCCTGAAAAAGGCATAATCTTCTGTCCCCTACTAGAAGATATGGATCAGGGGCCACACCTTCATACTGACTTGGTAGACAGATTTCTTAGACTTTTTTGACTTATGCCAATAAGGATTTAGCTTTCATGAAAATCTGTAAGAACCCTGTTTTGGAGAGGAGGAAGAGGACCTTTGGTTCCTAGATTGATGAATTTGAGGAACAAAAATGGTTATAAGGCCTGAATTTACCCTTAGACTTCTTGAGAAAAGCTCCCTTACCTACAGTCACAGTAGAAATAATAGCATCCAGACCAGGTGAGAACAAAACTTTTCCCTGAAAAGGAAGGGACAGAAGCCTAGACTTAGACGTCATGTCAGCTAACCATGATTTCAACCATAAAGCCCTCCTGGTCAGAACTGCTAATGCCATATTCTTGCCCTTGATCTTAAGAATGTCAACAACAGTATCACAAATAAAAGTATTAGCTGTCTTTAAGAGTCTTAATTGATTCAAATACTCTTCACTAGCAGTCTCTTGTGAACTGTTCAGATAAGTCTTCACACCAAAAATTAGAGGCTTCAGCAACACAAGCAATACTAATTGCTGGCTTAAAAAGGAACCTGCCTGCTGAAAAGCTTTTCTATGAAAAAAACTAAACTATCTATGCATAGGGTCTTTAAAAGAGGAGGTAAATCCTCAAGAGGAATAGTTGTACCTTAGCCAAAGTAGAAACAGCCCCATCCAACTTAGGGATAGTTTCCAAAAACTATATGTTAGAAGCAGGAAAAATAAACATCTTCTTAAATATTAGAGCAGGATTAAAGGGGGTACCAGGCCTAGACCACTCTTTAGAAATTATTCCAGAGATAGCATAAGAACTGAAAATAAAACTCTGGAAGAAGGGTTAAAAATCAAATCCAATTTCTTGACACTTATCCTCAGAAACCTTAGTATACTGAACCCCTAAGGTTTATAAAACGTCTCTTAAAACAGAAAGAAAATGTTCAAATATAAATAAAAAAGATCATCTGAAAACAACTCACCTTCAGAGGATAAATCAGACAAACCAGGTTCTGAGATATAGAGCTTAACAGCCTTAGATCTATTTTCATTTCAGACAAATCCTGGAGTAAAATCTGAAGAACTCTCTTGTATAGAACATACAGAGGGAGGGCAGATACCCTTAGAAGCATGAGCACCATTGGTCTGATTAGATTGCATTAGATGATCCATACAAGATTTGCAAAGCTGAGCAGGAGTTATTATATCTACAAGCTTGCAAAAAACACATATTAGTAGGAAAGTATTCAGTGAATCTAGCTTCTGAGAAGCTAACATTATTCACAGTAGTGGAGACAGACTCAGTATACTCCATTATGTTGAAAAAACAGGCATAAGAATGAAAACCATTAGGCCTAAATTACAAGTGGAGCGCAAATTTCTTGCATGCCCGGAAATGGGCAAATTTGCCCGTTTGCGGGTGCGTGATAAATAACCCGCCATTACGTCAAGTCAGACCTCTGGTTAATTTTTAAATGTGCCCCAATTGTCACCAGAATACAGTGTGTAGTGCTTTTCTAAAAATAAAATATAGTAGCATTTTTTATGTAAAAAACAAACTACACTAGGCAGTTTTTGGGAGCTAAAGTTGGCGGCTGTGGGGTGTTAGAAAAAAAAAACCGGCACTGAAAACTGCCTTTACATTGCCGTCTATGGGAACTGTGTGTTCCCTGTAAATATATATGTATTGCATATGCTTATATACATATATATTTATGTGTTAATATGTGTATATACACATATTAACATTAGTGATGTTGCGAATAGTTCGCCGGCGAATAGTTCGCCGGCGAACATAGCTTGTTCGTGTTCGCCGAGGCAGGCGAACATATGCAATGTTCGATCCGCCCCCTATTCGTCATCATTGAGTAAACTTTGACCCTGTATCTCACAGCCTTCTGACACATTTCAGCCAATCAGCAGCAGACACTCCCCCCCAGACCCTCCCAGCTCCTGGACAGCAGCCATTTTAGATTCATTCTGATCCTGCATTCTTAGTGAGAGGAGGGATAGTGTAGCTGCTGCTGATTTTATAGGGAAATTGATAGCTAGGCTAGTGTATTCAGTGTCCACTACAGTCCTGAAGGACTCATCTGATCTCTGCTGTAAGGACAGCACCCCAAAAAGCCCTTTTTTAGGGCTGCTTTTTTTTTCTCTGTGTAATCTAATTGCAGTTGCCTGCCTGCCAGCGTGTGTGCCAGGCTCACAGCGTATACTGTGCCCACTTGCCCGTTGCCACCACTCATATCTGGTGTAACATTAGTGTAAATTTTGCAAAAAAAAACTTTTTTGACTGTGAAACATCAGTCTGCTAGTGTAATCTAATAGCAGTTGCCTGCCTGCCAGCGTGTGTGCCAGGCCCACTTGCCAACTAGTGCCACCACTCATATCTGTTGTAACAGTAGTGTAAATTTAAAAAAAAAATTTTGACTGTGAAACATCAGTCTGCTAGTGTAATCTAATTGCAGTTGCCTGCCTGCCTGTCAGCGTGTGTGCCAGGCCCACTTGCCAACTAGTGCCACCACTCATATCTGTTGTAACAGTAGTGTAAATTAAAAAAAAAACTTTTTTGACTGTGAAACATCAGTCTGCTAGTGTAATCTAATTGCAGTTGCCTGCCTGCCTGCCAGGGTGTGTGCCAGGCCCACTTGCCAACTAGTGCCACCACTCATATCTGTTGTAACAGTAGTGTAAATTTTAAAAAAATAAACTTTTTTGACTGTGAAACATCAGTCTGCTAGTGTAATCTAATTGCAGTTGCCTGCCTGCCAGCGTGTGTGCCAGGCCCACTTGCCAACTAGTGCCACCACTCATATCTGTTGTAACAGTAGTGTAAATTTTTTTAAAAAAACTTTTTTGACTGTGAAACATCAGTCTGCTAGTGTAATCTAATTGCAGTTGCCTGCCTGCCTGCCAGCGTGTGTGTGCCAGGCCCACTTGCCAACTAGTGCCACCACTCATATCTGTTGTAACAGTAGAGTAAATTTAAAAAAAAAACTTTTTTGACTGTGAAACATCAGTCTGCTAGTGTAATCTAATTGCAGTTGCCTGCCTGCCAGTGTGTGTGCCAGGCCCACTTGCCAACTAGTGCCACCACTCATATATGTTGTAACAGTAGTGTAAATTTTGTAAAAAAAAAACTTTTTTGACTGTGAAACATCAGTCTGCTTGTGTAATCTAATTGCAGTTGCCTGCTTGCCAGCATGTGTGCCAGGCTCACAGCGTATACTGTGCCCACTTGCCCAGTGCCACCACTCATATCTTGTTTAATAGTAGTGTAAGTGTACATTTAAAAAAAAGAAACTTTTTGGACTGTGAAACATCAGTCTGCTTTTTTGTGTCAGGCTCACAGCGTATACTGTGCCCACTTGCCCAGTGCCACCACTCATATCTTGTTTAATAGTTTACATTTAAAAAAAAATGACAGGCAGAGGCAGGCCACCCCGCAGGTGCTGTCGTGGTCGTGGTGCTGTGATTCTTTTTGACCCTACAATAATGACCAGTGTTCAGAGGCCACGTACCATGAACGCGAAAAGTTCTGAGGAGGACCTAGTTGACTGGCTAACACAGGACACCCAATCTTCTACAGCTTCCGCTCGGAACCTTGACGCACCATCCACCACCAGCTTAGCTTCGGGCACCTCTCAAGGGACCACTCACCCACCTGCCGCCACCACCAACACTAGCACCACAGCCGCTTCACTTGATCTGTCAGAGGAGTTATTGACACATCAGTTTGAAGAAATGAGTGATGCGCAACCATCATTGACAGAGGATGTAGATAACAGTGATATGTCTCAGTCAGGCAGCATTACAGACATGGACGTACGGTGTGATGATGATGTACCCGCTGCTGCTTCCTTTGTTGATTTGTCAGATACAAGTGAAGCGGTTGATAATGATGCGTCCGTGGATGTCACGTGGGTGCCCGCTAGAAGAGAAGAAGAAGAGGGGGAAAGCTCAGATGGGGAGACAGAGAGGAAGAGGAGGAGATGAGTTTGAAGCAGGGGGAGGTCATCGCAAGGAGCTAGTGGCACAGTCAGACAGCATGCATCGGCACCCGGGGTCAGCCAGACAGCAAGCCAATCAACGCATGCTTTTGCCACCACCAGAATGCCATCATCGCAGAGCTCAGCAGTGTGGCATTTTTTTTGTGTGTCTGCCTCTGACAACAGCGATGCCACTTGCAACCTGTGCCAAAAGAAACTGAGTCATGGGAAGTCCAACACCCACCTAGGTACAACTGCTTTACGAAGGCACATGATCTCACATCACAAACGCCGATGGGATGAACACATGAGTACAAGCAGCACACAAACTCAAAGCCGCCATCCTCCTCCTGGTCCAGCATCTTCAGCCACGTCAACCACTGCTGTCCTCCTTGCCCCCTCTCAACCATCCGCCACTCCGTCTCTCTTCCGTAGCAGTTCCTGCTCATCTGCCCACAGTCAGGTGTCTGTCAAGGACATGTTTGAGCGTAAGAAGCCAATGTCACAAAATCACCCCCTTGCCCTGCGTCTGACAGCTGGCTTGTCTGAACTCTTAGCCCGCCAGCTTTTACCATACAAGCTGGTGGAGTCTGAGGCGTTCAAAAAATTTGTAGCTATTGGGACACCACAGTGGAAGGTACCCGGCCGAAATTTCTTTGCACAAAAGGCAATCCCCAACCTGTACTCGATTGTGCAAAAGCAAGTAATGGCATGTCTGGCACACAGCGTTGGGGCAAGGGTCCATATGACCACGGATAGCTGGTCTTCAAAGCATGGTCAGGGCAGGTATATCACCTAGACTGCGCATTGGGTAAACCATGCTGCCAAGCATGGAATGCGTGGCTCTGCAGAGGATGAGTTGGTGACACCGCCACGACTTGCAGGCAGGCCTGCTGCCACCTCCTCTACTCCATCCTCTTCCATAACCTCCTCGGCTGAGTCCTCTGCTGCTGCTGCGTCTTGCTCCACATCAACGGCACCCCCCCAGCTCTGCAGGTACTATTCCACATCCCGGATATGGCAGTGTCACGCCGTCTTGGGGTTGACTTGCCTGAAATCAGAGAGTCACACCGGACCAGCATTCCTGTCCGCCCTGAACGCACAGGTGGATCAGTGGCTGACTCCGCACCAACTGGAGATTGGCAAAGTGGTTTCTGACAACGGAAGTAATTTGGTGGCGGCATTGAAATTGGGCAAGTTGACACATGTGCCGTGCATGGCACATGTGTGTAATCTGATCGTACAACGCTTTGTGCATAAGTACCCAGGCTTACAGGACATCCTGAAGCAGGCCAGGAAGGTGTGTGGCCATTTGAGGCATTCCTACACGGCCATGGCGCACTTTTCCGATATCCAGCGGCGAAACAACATGCCAGTGAGGCGCTTGATTTGCGACAGCCGACACGTTGGAATTCAACACTCCTAATGTTCGACCGCCTGCTCCAACAAGAAAAAGCCGTTAACGAGTATTTGTATGAACGGGGTGCTAGGACAGCATCTGCGGAGCTGGGAATTTTTTTGCCACATTACTGGGCGCTCATGCGCAATGCCTGTAGGCTCATGCGTCCTTTTGAGGAGGTGACAAACCTAGTCAGTCGCACCGAAGGCACCATCAGCGACATCATACCATTTGTTTTCTTCCTGGAGCGTGCCCTGCGAAGAGTGCTGGATCAGGCCGTAGATGAGCGTGAAGAGGAAGAAGAAGAGTTGTGGTCACCATCACCACCAGAAACAGCCTTATCAGCATCGCTTGCTGGACCAGCGGCAACGCTGGAAGAGGATTGTGAGGAAGAGGAGTCAGAGGAGAAATGTGGCTTTGAGGAGGAGGAGGAAGACCAACCACAACAGGCTGTCACCTATCTGGTACCCGTGGTGTTGTACATGGCTGGGGGGAAGAAGATACCTTCAGTGAGATCACTGAGGACGAGGAACGGGACATGAGTAGCTCGGCATCCAACCTTGTGCAAATGGGGTCTTTCATGCTGTCGTGCCTGTTGAGTGACCCTTGTATAAAAAAGCTGAAGGAGAACGACCTGTACTGGGTGTCCACGCTACTAGACCCCCGGTATAAGCATAAAGTGCCTGAAATGTTACCAAATTACCACAAGTCGGAAAGGATGCAGCAGTTCCAAAATAAATTAAAAAGTATGCTTTACACAGCGTATAAGGGTGATGTCTCAGCACAACGGGAATCTAACAGGGGAAGAGGTGAAAGTAATCCTCCGACTCCCACGACCACGCCGGCAAGGACAGGACGCTTCACAGACGTGTTGTTGATGGAGGACATGCGGAGCTTTTTAATTCCTATGCATCGCCACAGCCCTTCGGGGTCCACCCTCAGAGAACGACTCGACCGACAGGTAGCAGACTACCTCGCCTTAACTGCAGATCTCGACACTCTGAGGAGCGATGAACCCCTTGACTACTGGGTGTGCAGGCTTGACCTGTGGCCTGAGCTATCCCAATTTGCACTAGAACTTCTGGCCTGCCCCGCTTCAAGTGTCCTGTCAGAAAGGACCTTCAGTGCAGCAGGAGGTATTGTCACTGAGAAGAGAAGTCGCCTAGGTCAAAAAAGTCTAGATTACCTCACCTTTATTAAGATGAATGAGGCATGGATCCCGAAGGGACTGACATTGGGCGATACATTTGAGTAAAAAAGGCCTGATGAGATGAGCTGCCTTGGGCTAAAAATGGTCCACACGCTGCTGTATTTTATCTTCGAATGCCGGATGACTTGCGTGACTTATCCGCCACCAACTAGGGTTCAAGCCGTAATGTTTTAGGGCACTTTCTGCCTGGGAAACAAACATCAATTTTTCTGGCCGCTGCTACAGCAGCGGCTGCAACAATACCTAATTTTTCAGGCATGCCTAATTTTTCTGGCCTCTGGTGCTGCACTGTGGCTTCAAAAACCAAACCAAAAAAAAGGCACTTAACAGGGATTAAACGAATAAGAATAGTAATACTTAACACACCACTCCTATCTGGTGGCACAGTAGATTGCACACGCAGTGCCCCAAATTTGAAGTAGGAGGACCGACCAAGCATCTTTTTCCATCTCCCGGTTCCTAAAATCCATGCCATATACACATCCCCTGATAGGGGACACCACAGGGATTAAACTGATAGGAATAGTACTACTTAACACACCTTATAATAACGCAGAGAGAGGCAACGCAGAGAGAGGAGTCTGAAGAAGAGGAGTCAGAGGAGGAAGGTGGCTTTGAGGAGGTGGAAGACCAAACACAGCAGGCGTCCTAGGGGGCTTGTTGTAACCTTTCGGGGACCCTTGGTGTTGTACGTGGCTGGGTGGAGGAAGAGACCTTCAATGACATCAGTGAGGACAAGGAACGGGACATGGCTAGCTTGGTATCCAACCTTGTGCAAATGGGGAGTTTGCGGTTGTGCAAATGGACTGTTTGCAGTGCGTTAAAGGGACAGTCTAGGCCAAAATAAACTTTCAGGATTCAGATAGAGCATGCAATTTTAAACAATTTTCCAATTTACTTTTATCACCAATTTTGCTTTGTTCTCTTGGTATTCTTAGTTGAAAGCTTAACCTAGGAGGTTCATATGCTAATTTCTTAGACCTTGAAGCCCACCTCTTTCAGATTGCATTTTAACAGTTTTTCACCACTAGAGGGTGTTAGTTCACTGATTGGCTAGACTGCAAGTCTGTCAGAAGAACTGGAAAAAGGGGCAGTTTGCAGAGGCTTAGATACAAGATAATCACAGAGGTTAAAAGTATATTATTATTATAAATGTGTTAGTTATGCAAAACTGGGAAATGGGTAATAAAGGGATTATCTATCTTTTAAAACAATAAAAATTCTGGTGTAGACTGTACCTTTAAACGGGGAGTTTGGTCTGTCACTGTGAAGCGGGCATAACCCTTACACTACCTGATCGATACAACATCATACCTGATGTTTTAAAGCACGTTATTCCAAACAATTTAGGAATGTTAGGTGATTTATGCCCTTTATGGATGAAAAACCAGACTCTGCATCAACTATGTAATTTTCCATGGGAGTTTTGCCATGGATCCCCCTCCGGCATGCCACAGTTCAGGTGTTAGTCCCCTTGAAACAACTTTTCCATTACTATTGTGGCCAGAAAGAGTCCCTGTTGGTTTTAAAGTTCGCCTGCCTATTGAAGTCAATGGCGGTTCGCCCGTTCGCGAACAGTTGAGGAAGTTCGAGTCCGCCGTTCGCAAACCGAAATTTTTAGGTTTGCGACATCACTAATTAACATATGTATATATATATGTATATGCTTATATGTATAATCCATTGAAATAAGTGCACTCCCACGAACAGTAAATTTCAATTCTTCCAGAGTGCTATAGAAAGTTCAAATATCCAAGTTATAACACAAGCACTCACTGGACTTTATACAGGTGAAATAAAAAGTGTTTTATTCCATATAAACAAGTGATGTCACTTGTTTATATGGAATGAAACACTTTTTATGCTTATATGTATATATATATATAACATTTCCTGCCCATCGCTGCATGACTTACCCCCTTCACTGCGCTTAGTTTCTTTGCCGTGTATGACAGCATCAGAACGATGCTCCCATTGGAACCTATGGAAGCACACTCTCGTGAGGCGAGTGCAATGCTTTCATGCAATGTGAACGCGAGGTGCACCTAATTTTAATACCAGCACACATTTGCGCTCAACTTGTAATTTGGCCCTAAATGTCGTAACTAAATATAAATCAGTTAGTTAAGCATAACAATCTTAAATAAGGAATATAGGCCGGATAAACATACAACCTGACACCCAAATAAGCAGCTCTTGGAAGTCTTGAAAATCTTACTCCCTTCACCAGTTAAGGCTAAATCAAGCGAAGGAGCTTTAAGTATCCATCCAACAGTGAAGGAGAAGCGATGAGCCCTAACCCGACACAGCACAATAGCGCAGAGGAAAGTACCAAGAACTAGATGAAAAACTGAAAATATGGTATAATCTATAGGTGTAATGCAAAGATGCATTATTCTTGCAGTCACTAACTATATGTTCGTGTTCAGGAGGTATTTAAAGCTATTTTAAACAAATCACAATGAGGGATATGTAGTGCACTAAGTAAACTTGCTGGTTTATGCATTGCTACCGCTCTGAAAGGGAACGGGTCAAACTTTAGCATGTTTTTTTAGAGGAAGGAGCTTGGGGAAGGGGTGGGTTGTGAATCGGACTTCACAGGTTTCTGTGCTCTCTCTCCAGGGGGAGGGGTTGGATGTGATTAATGACCGCAAATAAGAGCCCAGCAATAGAAAAAAGTAGGAAAACTCATCAAACAAGTAATGTTGCTTTATAAATGATTTAAGAATATTTATATTGTATATATAATTGATATTATAATGACCTGTTGTAACAACATAGTGGGGTTGGGAAAAAAACAAAAAAATTAATTGCTGATATTGCATTACATCATTTTATCCTATAATATAAAAGGCCAAGTGTGTTTGTCCGAAGCTGTCATGCGCACTAGAGACAGCGCAAGGACAAAAACACCTGGCCTTACACAAACTAACCTGATCTGCTGTCAGGAGGGAGTGGGTGGGGCCGGGCAGAGTGTGCAGGGCTGTGGTGGGACATGACACGGGCGTGGTGGGGGCATGACTGTGCGGAGCAGCCATTGCGGGGGCGTGGTCTGTAGAGAGAGTGCACAAAAGAGGGGGGAGACAGAGCAAAAGAGAGGGGCGGGAGAGAGCAAAAGAGGGGGCAGAAATAGCACAAAAGAGAGGGGGCACAAAAGAGAGAGGGCAGAAAGAGCACAAAAGAGAGAGGGCAGAAAGAGCACAAAAGAGAGGGGGGAGAAAGAGCACAAAAGAGAGGTGGAGAAAGAGCACAAAAGAGAGGGGGAGAAAGAGCACAAAAGAGAGGGGGGAGAAAGGGCAAAAAAGAGAGGGGGGAGAAAGGGCACAAAAGAGAGGGGGGAGAAAGGGCACAAAAGAGAGGGGGGAGAAAACATAAATTATGTTTACCTGATAATTTTATTTCCATCGAGGGGAGGAGATCCACGGCTTCATTCATTACTAGTGGGAATTAAGTACCTGGCCACCAGGAGGAGGCAAAGACACCCCAGCCAAAGGCTTAAATACCTCCCCCACTCCCCTCATCCCCCAGTCATTCTGCCAAGGGAACAAGGAACAGTAGGAGAAATATTAGGGTATAAATGGTGCCAGAAGAGAATATAAAATTTAGGTCCGCCCATCGGAGCTATGGGCGGGGGCCATGGACTCTCCTCCCTACGATGGAAATAAAATTATCAGGTAAGCATAATTTATGTTTTCTATCTAAAGGGGAGGAGAGTCCACGGCTTCATTCATTACTAGTGGGAAAATATAGCCAAGCTCTAGAGGACACTGAATGAAACTGGGAGGGTAAAAGGCGGACCCTTAATCTGAGGGCACCACAGCCTGTAGAACCTTTCTCCCAAAAACCGCTTCCACAGAAGCAAAAACGTCAAATTTGTAAAACTTAGTGAAGGTATGCAAGGAGGACCAGGTAGCCAGTGCCACCTTGCAAATCTGCTTCATAGAAGCCTCATTCTTGAAGGCCCAAGATGAAGCTACCGTCCTAGTGGAATGAGCCGTAATCCTTTGAGGAGACTTATGACCCGCTGTCTCATAGGCCAAGCGGATCAGGCTCCTCAGCAAAAAAGACAAAGAAGTAGCAGAAGCACTCTGACCTGTGCGCTTCCATGAATACACGACAAAAAGAGAGTTAGATTGTCTGAAATCCTTTGTGGCCTGAAGATAAATTTTTAAGGCACGAACCACGTTCAGATTATGAAGTAAACTCTCCTTAGGAGAAGAAGGATTAGGACATAAAGAAAAAAAATGACTATCTCTTGATTGATGTTGTAGTTAGACACCTTCTTGGGGAGAAACCCCACACCAGTGTGAAGAATGGCCTTATCCGCTTGAAACACCAGATAAGGGGGCTCATATTGCAAGGCCGCCAGCTCAGAAACTCTGCGTGCCGATGCAATGGCCAACAGAAAGAGAACCTTCCATGATAGAATTTTTATGTCAAGAGAATGCATAGGTTCAAACAGAACCTTCTGCAAGACCTTAAGTACCAAGTTTAAGCTCCAAGGGGGAGCAGACTGCTTAAAGACAGGCCTGATTTGAGATAGAGCCGGAACAAAGGGTTGTATGTCAGGTAGATCAGTGAGTCTCCTGTGTAACAGAACAGATAAAGTCGAAATTTGCCCTTTAGGGAACTAGCGGCGAGACCCTTCTCCAATCCTTCTTGAAGAAAGGACAAAATCCTGGATACCTTCACCCTGTGCCAAGGGTAGCCATGAGTCTCACACCAGGACAAGTAAGTCCTCCACACCTTATGATAGATGCGACGAGTGACCGGCTTTCTTGCCTGAAGCAGAGTGTCAATCACATTTTCCGCAAAACCCCTTCTTGCCAAGACTAGGCATTCAATCTCCATGCAGTCAGCCTCATAGAATCGAGAATTTGATGTTGAAAAGGATCCTGTTCCAGCAGATCCCTGCAACAGGGTAACCTCCATGGCGGAGAGGATGACATCCCCACTAGATCTGCGAACCACCGCCAATGCGTCTATTAGCTCCGTCTGGGGGTCCCTAGACCTCGATCCGTATCGTGGAAGCTTGCAGTTCAATCTGGATGCCATGAGATCGATCTCTGGCATCCCCCATCTGACACAGATCTCCACAAACACCTCGGGGTGAAGAGACCATTCCCCCAGGTAAAAAGTCTGCCTGCTAAGAAAATCAGCCTCCCAGTTGTCCACACCCGGGATGTGGATCACAGAGAGCGAACAGTTGTGGGTATCCGCCCACTACAGTATCTGAGACACCTCCCTCATTGCCAGGGAGCTCCTTGTGCCTCCCTGGTGGTTGATGTAAGCCACCAAGGTGATTTTGTCCATCTGGAACCTGATAAAGCTGAAGTCTCTCAGATGAGGCCACGCCTCCAGAGTGTTGTAGATCGCTCGAAGCTACAGAATATTTATTGGAAGAAGGGACTCTAAGCGAGACCACTTCCCTTGTGCCATCATGGCACCCCAGACAGCTCCCCATCCCGCCAGACTCGGGTCCGTGGTCACAATCTCCCAGGACAGTCTCAGGAATGATGTCCCCATGGAGAGGTGATTGAAAAGCTGAGTCTGCGCATCCATGTATATCGGCTGCGAGAGATCAGAATGATAGCCATTCCACTGTCTCAACATGCACAACTGAAGAGGTCTGAGATGAAACCTGGTGAATGGAATGATGTCCATGCTAGAGATCATGAGCCCAATCATCACCATGCACTGAGCTACAGATGGTTTCACTATAGACTGGAGGGCAAGACAGGTAGATGCCATCTTTGTGTGTCACTTGTCCATGAGAAAGCTCTTCATGGACAAGGAGTCTATGATTGTGCCCAAGAACTCCACCCTGGTACTGGGAACCAGAAAACTCTTCTCTAGATTGATCTTCCAACCGTGAGATTGAAGTAACTGCAGCAGGACCCTGGTGTGGGCCTCTGTCAGATGGGATGATGGTGCCTGAACCAGAATGTCATCCAGATACAGCGCCACCACAATGCCCTGGGATCTGGCTACTGCTAGAAGGGTCCCCAGGACCTTCGAGAAGACTCTCAGGGCCGTCGCCAGACCGAAGGGAAGAGCCAGAAACTGGAAATGCTGATCCAGAAAGGCAAATCTGAGGAACCTGAAATGGTCCCTGTGAATCAGAACATGAAGGTAGGCATCCTTTAAGTCTATAGAGGTCATTAGCTGCCCCTCATGAACTAGGGGCAAAATGGATCTGATCGTTTCCATTTTGAACGATGGAACGGACAGGAACTGTGCCCTCCTTCTTTGGGACCATGAACAAATTGGAGTAATACCCTAGACAGCTTTCTGCCTGGGGTACTGGTACAATAACCCCTAGAGCAGAGAGATCCCACACGCAACCCAGAAAGGCAGGATTGACAGAAGGAATCTGCCCCTGGGCGGAGAGGACTTGAACCCTATCCTGTAACCCTGGGCGACTATCTCCAGAACCCAGGGGTCCTGAACGTCCTGCAACCAGGCGTCTAAGAACAGAGACAATCTGCCCCCCACTTGGTCCGCAAACCAGTCTGGGGCCGCCCCTTCATGCGGACTTAGTCTCGGTGGGCTTCTTGTGCTGCTTAGACTTGTTCAAAGCTTGAGCAGGCTTTCAGGCACCCTTGGATTGGTCCGCTTTCGCGGTGGGCTGAGCACGTTGTGCCTTATCCCCGCAAAAGGGATGAAAATTAGCACTCTTAGGCTTCACCATCTTATCCTGGGGAAGGAAGGCACCCTTGCCACCTGTAAATGTGGAAATGGAAAACAGCCTTGTCTTAGAGGTCATGTCCGCCGACCAAGATTTTAGCCACAGAGCTCTGCGTGCTAGAACTGAAAAAACGGACACCTTGGCATTCAGGCGGATAATCTGCATATTAGCGTCATGAATGAAAGAATTGGCCACCTTAAGGGCCTTAATATTTTCATGCACCTCTTCAAAAGTGGATTCACCTTCAATCATATCAAATAATGCATCGCACCAATATGATGCAGCTCCAGCAACCACGGCTACCGCCGCTGCCGGTTGAAAAACAAACCCTGTGTGTTGAAACATCTTTCGCAACATGTTTTCCAACTTCTTATCCAAAGGCTCCTTGAACGAAGAACTATCCTCTAAAGGAATCGTTGTGCCCTTAGTGGGCGTGGAGATGGCCCCGTCCACCTTGCGAATGGCCCCCCACAACTCTAGCTGGGCCTCCGGGACGGAGAAAAGCTTTTTAAATTGAGAAGAAGGAGAAAAGGAAGAACCTAATCGCTCCCACTCATTCTTAATAATGTTCACCATCTTGACAGGAACCGGGAAGGTCTGGGGAACCACCCTGTCCTCGTAAACCTTATCCAAATTAGGAATGGAGGGCTCCATGTGGTATAGGAGATGCCAATGGGGAATGTACCTCATGGGACGGAGACCCCTCAGAGGTGGACGGCTCAGTAGTGCTAGACATTCTCTTATGTTTGGAAGTCGTAACCTTCTCAAGGCATGTGGTCAACCAAAACCTCACAATAAACACAGTTATAAGACTTAGCTAAAGAGGGAGTACCATCTAACGTGTCAGAATCCTCCATAGCTTTTTAGAAAAAAGACTAGAACAGGCACCTTTATAACCACCAATGGCCGGGGCACTCACCACCTCCTATGAACCGGACTCAGAAACTGCTTCGTCTCCTCCATCGCAGATCAGACCAGAAGTGAAGAAGCCCCACCCAGTCACAAGGATGACTATGCAGGACCGCCCCTGCCAATGAGAAAATGCGCCAAAAAAGACAGCGCAAAACTCCCAGAAGAGAATCTGTCAGTTCCACAAAATGCCAGAGCCGTGTCCTTGTACATAACGCAGCAATCACATAATAAACTTATCATATACATACTCCCCTCATAGGAATATTACCCCTTGATTCTATAAAGATGAAGGCGCCACACTGTGGCCCTGCTTCTGTGTTATCATTATGTAAAAATGAAACTATCTTACCAGAATCTACGCTGCGGAACAGGAACACGGCCCTTCAAGTGTGACAAGTAGTAGCTGCGCTCTTGACATGGACTTGAGAGAAGAAGCAATCTGCAAAACTCGTCAACGCCGATTGCTAAAGGAGCTGTTAATATGAGTCAGGATGGTGTTGCAAAGGGAAGCTCCACCTGAATCTCCGGATTCTAACGTTCACCCAGGCCCTCCAGTTGAGAAGCTTAAAGGGCTACTTAAACTCCTGTCCCATAGCAAAGAGTAGAACCCCTCATAAGAGACCTCCGATATTCCGGCACCTCTCTGCCACCTCCTGTGACGAAAGGCAAAGAACAATGTAAATAAGAAAGAGAATCCCAGCACTCACCAACCAGACCAAAGGTGCACGCTAGCGGGGTCCATGCACTAACCCCAATAAGGTATAGTAACAAAGTTGAAGCAGCACCAACTTGAAATATTCTTATTACCTTTAATTACCTTTAATTCATCAGAGACATAAAAACAACAACGTTTCAGTCAGAACCTGACCTTAATCATGTTATACAAACAAATGAAAAAAACACTCCTTATGTAGCCATAGTGGGCGGGGTTACTACCTGTACAGGTGTAGGACTATTAGTTAACCCTCTGTATCTATACATCAGGAAGACTTTCTTCATGCTCCCTCTAGGGGTTTAGTCATTGTTGTTTTTATGTCTCTGATGAATTAAAGGTAATAAGAATATTTCAAGTTGGTGCTGCTTCAACTTTGTTACTATACCTTATTGGGGTTAGTGCATGGACCCCGCTAGCGTGCACCTTTGGTCTGGTTGGTGAGTGCTGGGATTCTCTTTCTTATTTACATTATACTACTATACTGCACTTAGCCCTTTGCACTCCCAGACGAATACTTATCCAACATGGAGAAAAACATTACAGAGACTGAGTCACAGACTTTTGCCTATAGCGACCTGGAAGCTGCACGCATCACTACTTTGGTGCGAGGTTCGAGGAACTTTTTACAAACTGCACCTATGGAGATATCAACTAAGGAATATGAAAAACTGTCTAAGAAAAATTTGGCCTATGGTCTTCATGCGACCACGCTAGCAGAGTACCATAGGGTACGCCGGATCCCCAGAGGTCTTCGCATGAACGTGAGACCAACACTCCTTAGGGAGAATAAGGAGTACTGTGAAAAGTTTACGTACATCTTAAACAAATGTTCATTTGATCTCCTGGTACTTACTGTGGACTATCTACAAAGGGATCTGGATATGCAGAAGGAGGAGCTTGCACGCCTTGAGAGTTCCTTGAGAGCGATGATGTCGGTTGAAGACATGGATAAGTTGCTGTCCTCTGTAAATACAAATATCGAAGAAATGAAAAAAGTGATTGAGACCCGTAAGCGCCAGAAATTTCAGAGGGATGAGGAGGATTACCGGAATGGTTCCGTATACAGATGGTCCGTGGATACCCCTCATGACGACAGAAGGCGACAGGGCTCTACCAATTGGAGACGGCAACGTTGCACACGCGACACAGGTGTAAGCTCTACGTCAACGTCATCAGCCAACGACTCGTCGGGGGACTCAGAAGGCAACGTAGAGGTGGTAGGAAACACCACCGGAAGAACAACCGTAAACACAACGGATACTGGCTCCAAGGAGACAAGATCGCAGAGGAAGACACGGTATCAAGGCAGACGGAATTGACGGTAAACTCTCTAAATATTCCTTAAAAGATGTAGAGAGAAAGGTCATCAATAAGGGACTGTCTTTTTGTCCATTATCGAGGTGCGACTTTTTTACACTGCAGAAAGATCTCCTTTATTTTTTTCGTAATATTAAGCTAAAGACTTTCTTTGGACAGATGCAATCACCCCTTGGGGGAAATCAAACTTTAGAGGCTGAAGCCCAGAGTGATGGTAATGTGTTATCACCTAAAAATTTAAATCTGAGAGTCAAAAGTAGCTTTAATCCATCTGTATGCAATAATAGTGTAGAAACTTTTATGCAGCTTGTTCTAAGGGATATTGAGCTATTACAGAAAAAGAATAAGGCCCCAGTTGGGGAAAATAAACATATACAGGGTAACTTCACAAAAGTAGAGAATAATGCTTTGACTAATTTAAAGAATAATGGTGAAATCATTTGCAAACCTGCGGATAAGGGCGGGGCCACGGTTATCCTAGATAGGGTATATTATGTTCAGGAGATTGAGAAACAACTGTGTGATAAAGAGATATATAAACCACTGAATAGAGACCCAAGTCTAGAGGTTAAACGAGAACTTACAAAGTGTATTAATAAGGCAATGGTTAATGGTTTAATAACAGAAAAAGAACAAAGGTTTCTTGTACCAGAAAAATATGTAACACCTGTTTTTTATACTTTGCCAAAGATACACAAAAATAGGGAGGCCCCTCCAGGCCGCCCTATTGTGGCAAGCACAAATTCATTACTGACAAATGTTTCCATTTATTTAGACAAAGTTCTCAGACCATTAGCTATGCAGACAATGTCCTACCTTAAAGATACAGGAGATTTCCTGACTAAACTTGAAGAATTGGGTATAGAGAGTGATAAATTTATTTTATATACCCTTGATGTAAACAGTTTATATACGTCAATCACCCATGTGAGTGGCCTAGGGGCCATTAAACTGGCTGTTTACACCAATGGTATATTATCTACAACTCAATGTGAATTTATATTGGAATTACTCCAATTGATTCTTTATTGTAACTATTTTCTCTTCAAGGACCAATATTATTTACAGTGTCAAGGTACTGCTATGGGGTCGAATGTCGCCCCCACATATGCCAACATCTTTATGAGTATATATGAAGAGAAGTTCGTATATAGGAATAAACTGTTTTTACAGTATGGATTATGCTGGTTTCGGTACATAGATGATGTATTTTGCATATGGGGGGGCGACATCGACTCCCTACAGGAATTTGTGGCAGAGCTTAATGTATCAACTAGGCATATTAAATTTAAACTCACATATAGTGAAGAGTCAATAGCTTTCCTGGACACTACTGTGATAAAAAATGGGAGGCTACTTGAGGTGGATATGTATAGGAAAGAGAGTGATAGAAATAGTCTCTTGAGATGCGAGAGTGCTCATCCACCCCCACTTATAAATAGCCTTCCTAAAAGTCAATTATTGAAAGTGAGGAAAATAGTCTCAGATGAGGACAAGGTACAGACTAGACTAATGGAAATGGGTAATATGTTTATTGAAAGGGATTTTCCTAGATCTCTAATACAGAAACAGATTGAAGAGGTCAGTAAAATTCCCAGACATTCTATCCTTAGAGGTACTAAAGTGAAAGATAAACAGGATGGTAAACGTATGGTATTTGTTTCACAATACAACACACTAAGTGCTGATATAAATAAAGTGATTAAGAGACACTGGCCTATTATAAAGAACCTCAATCCAAAGATAAAGGAATTTGAGGAGCCCCCCATGCCTGCGTATAGGAGATGTAGGAACCTAAAGGATTCCCTAGTGAGAGCAGACTTGGGTACCGGTAAGAAACAGATACAGACATATATTTCTACCCCCAAACTAGGATGTTTTCCATGTCTGGGCTGCTGTAATTGTGGTAATATAATCAAAGGGGACTCTTTTTCACATCCATTGACTGGTAAAAAAAATCTAAATTCCAGGTTTTTTTACCTGCAATACGGACTATGTAATATATCTAATTAAATGTCCGTGTTCTAAGATCTACATAGGTGAATCGACCAGAAGGATAAGGGACCGAATTGTAGAACATAAGTCCAACATACGTTGCAATAACAGAGATGCTCCAGTATCGAATCATTTTTTACAGGCAGGACATACTATCTCCCAGCTGAGATATCAAGTTATAGAACAGATAAAAAGACCTAGGAGAGGGGGAGATAGACAGCAAATTCTTAAATCCAGAGAAACATACTGGATTTACACCTTACAAACACTTATACCCCTTGGAATGAATAGGGAGATAGATTGGCAAATTACCCTACAATAAACAATTACATTTATTCTCTACAAAATTAATAGGTTATTGTCTCTACCCATTAGAGGAATGCTGTGTAAGAGTTCAAGTTGAAGTTTCTCTATTTTTTCTTGTGAATTATTGTGAATTCTTTAAAAATGTTTTTGATAACAGATTGAATGTTTTGGTAAATTATGCACATATATGTGAATGCAATAATTCAAGGTAGTCATTATACTGATGAATATGTATATTATATTGTATTTTCCAGGTTGCAATAGGTTGATAAGAGGAAATTGACTAAACCACTAGAGGGAGCATGAAGAAAGTCTTCCTGATGTATAGATACAGAGGGTTAACTAATAATCCTACACCTGTACAGGTAGTAACCCCGCCCACTATGGCTACATAAGGAGTGTTTTTTTCATTTGTTTGTATAACATGATTAAGGTCAGGTTCTGACCGAAACGTCGTCGTTGTTTTTCTGTCTCTGAAAGGCAAAGAATGACTGGGGAGGTATTTAAGCCTTTGGCTGGGGTGTCTTTGCCTCCTACTGGTGGCCAGGTTCTTAATTCCCACTAGTAATGAATGAAGCCATGGACTCTCCTCCCCTTTAGATGGAAAGAGCACAAAAGAGGGGGGGGGGGGAAGAGCACAAAAGAGAGGGGGTAGAAATAGCACAAAAGATAGGGGGTAGAATGAGCACAAAATAGAAGGGCAGAAAGAGCACAAAAGAGAGGGGGGGAGAAAGAGCACAACAGAGAGGGGGCAGATAGAGCATAACAGAGAGGGGGCAGATAGAGCACAACAGAGAGGGGGCCGAAAGAGCACTACAGAGAGGGGCAAAAAGAGCACAACAGAGAGGGGCAAAAAGAGCACAACAGAGAGGGGCAAAAAGAGCACAACAAAGAGGGGCAAAAAGAGCACAACAGAGAGGGGCAGAAAGAGCACAACAGAGAGGGGCAGAAAGAGCACAACAGAGAGGGGCAGAAATAGCACAACAGAGAGGGGCAGAAAGAGCACAACAGAGAGGGGGGAGAGAGAGCACAAAAAAGGGGGGGGGAGCAAGAGCACAAAAGAGAGGGGGGGAAGAGAGCACAAAAGAGGGGGGAGAGAGCACAAAAGAGAGGGGGGAAGAGAGAGCACAAAAGAGGAGGGAGAGAGAGCACAAGAGGGGGGAGAGAGAGCACAAGAGGGGGGAGAGAGAGCACAAAAGAGAGGGCGAGAGAGCACAAAAGAGAGGGGCTGAGAGAGAGCACAAAAAAGAGGGGGGAGAGAGCACAAAAGAGAGGGGGGAGAGAGCACAAAAGAGAGGGGGAGAGAGAGCACAAAAGAGGGGGGGGGACAGAGAGAGAGCATAAATGACAGGAGAACAGAGAGAGAGAGCATAAACGACAGGGGAACAGAGAGAGAGCATAAAAGTGAGGGGGAAAGAGAGAGAGCATAAAAGAGAGGAGGACAGAGAGAGAGAGCACAAAAGAGAGGGGGACAGAGAGAGCAAGGGGTGGGACCGCTCTACTGCAAAAAATGGCCCGTGTACACGGGCTTTAGGACTTGTATATAAATAAAACACACAGAGAAAGTCCAGCACTCGCTTGCAAGCTCTCAGCTAAGATTAAAAGCAAAACTGGAAGAGTAAGTTACCGCATCTGGCCAAATGGGACAAGCCCAGGTACCAAGTCAAGGTCTCTCCCAAAACCTGGGTCGCTAATACAGCCATATAAATACAAGATCTCAATCAAACAAACTGGGAACAAGTTAAGGGTTCACAGACTTATGTAATCACCCTAGACATATACAAAACACTGAAGGGGAATGCACTCTCAGACTGGACTGGGTTCACATCCTATGACCCTGAAACATGCTCAGCCCTGGGTTTCTCAGTAGCACTCTCAGTAAGCTGTGCTGTCCCCAGGCACTTAACCTCAGACATTTGTATGGTTGTATTAGGGAACCAGGTTTTGGGAGAGACCTTGATGTGGTACCTGGGCTTGTCCCATTTGGCCAGATTCGGTAACTAACTCTTCCAGTTTTGCTTTTAATCTTAGCTGAGAGCTTGCAAGAGAGTGCTGGACTTTCTCTGTGTGTTGTATTCATTTATTTATTTTGTAATTTTAACTATGGGCCTTGCCTGCGACTCAGGGGACAGCACAAGTTGCTGAGAGTGCTATTGAGCACCCAGGGCTGAGCATGTTGCAGGTTCGTAGGATGTGTACCCAGTCCAGTCTGAGAGTGCAGTCCCCTTCTGTTTTTTGTGTGTATATATATATATATATATATATATATATATATATGTCCAGCCAGCTTGATTTCCCTATATTATTGATAATGCATACGCTTTGTTAACATTTCCAGTTCCTTATCTTGTATTAATATAATCAGCCCCAGTGAAAGCCTGACCATATCAACTCAGAATTTATTCAGCAAACTTTCGGCTAGATTACTAGTTGTGCGTTAGGCTTAAAAAGCAGCATTGGCCGGTCCCAACGCTGCTTTTCAACGCCCACTGGTATTACGAGTCTTGAAGGTACAGGTGTACCGCTCACTTTTTTGGCCAGACTTGGAAATACCGCAAATCCACTTACGTCAATTGCGTATCCTATATTTTCAATGGGACTTGCATAGCGCCGGTATTATGAGTCTGCCAAAAAGTGAGCGGTACAGCCTCTCCTGTCAAGCCTGGTACCGCATTTTAAAGTCAGTGGTTAAGAGTCTTACACTGCAACGCCGTAGCATAAAACTCTTAACTAAAGTGCTAAAACGTACACTAACACCCATAAACTACCTATTAACCCCTAAACCTAGGCCCCCCACATCGCAAACACTAAAATAAAATTTTTAACCCCTAATCTGCCGAACCAGACAATGCCGCCACTATAATAAATATATATATAAATATAACCCCTAAACCGCCGCACTCCCGCATCGCAAACATTAGTTAAATATTATTAACCCCTAATCTGCCATCCCTAACATCGCCGACACCTACCTACATTTATTAACCCCTAATCTGCCGCCCCCAACGTCGCTGCCACTATATTAAAGTTATTAACCCCTAAACCCTAACCCTAACACCCCCTAACTTAAATATAATTTAAATAAATATAAATAAAATTACTATCATTAACTAAATTATTCCTATTTTAAACTAAATACTTACCTATAAAATAAACCCTAAGCTAGCTACAATATAACTAATAGTTACATTGTATCTAGCTTATAGTTTATTTTTATTTTACAGGCAAGTTTGTATTTATTTTAACTAATAAATCCACAGAAGAAGGCAGCACCTTGCAGTACTGCAAGGTGCTGCCTTCTTCTGTGGATTTATTGTGACTAAAGGGATTACAGTACCCTTTTTGGCCTGCACCTGACAGTGGAGCTGAGCTACAAACTGTTCTAGTATTTATTTTAACTAGGTACAATAGTTATTAAATAGTTATTAACTATTTAATAACTACCTAGTTAAAATAAATACAAAAGTACCTGTAAAATAAAACCTAACCTAACACTACAATTAAATTATTTCCCTAAATTAAATACAATTAAATGAAATTATCTAAAGTACAAAAAAAACACACTAAATTACAGAAAATAAACAAATTACAAGATTTTTAAACTAATTACACCTAATCGAATCCCCCTAACAAAATAAAAAAGCCCCACCCTACACTAAATTACAAATAGCCCTTAAAAGGGCCTTTTGCGGGGCATTGCCCCAAAGTAATCAGCTCTTTTACCTGTAAAAAAAAATTACAAATCCCCCCCCAACATTAAAACCCACCACCCACACAACCAACCCTACTCCAAAACCCACCCAATACCCCCTTTAAAAAACCTAACACTAACCCCTTGAAGATCACCTTACCGGGAGAAGTCTTCACCCAACCGGGCCGAAGTCCTCAACGAATCCGGCAGAAGTGGTCCTCCAGACGGGCAGAAGACTTCATTCAGACGGCATCTTCTATCTTCATCCATCCAGCGCGGAGCGGGTCCATCTTCAACACATCCGATGCGGAGCATCCTCTTCTTTCCACGGCAACTGAAGACTGAAGGTACCTTTAAGTGACATCATCCAAGATGGCGTCCCTTCAATTCCGATTAGCTGATAGAATTCTATCAGCCAATCGGAATTAAGGTAGAAAAAATCCTATTGGCTGATGCAATCAGCCAATAGGATTGAGTTGGCATTCTATTGGCTGATTGGAACAGCCAATAGAATGCCAGCTCAATCCTATTGGCTGATCCAATCAGCCAATAGGATTGAGCTGGCATTCTATTGGCTGTTCCAGGATTGCATCAGCCAATAGGATTTTTCCTACCTTAATTACGATTGGCTGATAGAATTCTATCAGCCAATCGGAATCTAAGGGACGCCATCTTGGATGATGTCACTTAAAGGAACCTTCATTCTTCAGTCGCCGTGGAAAGAAAAGGATGCTCCGTGTCGGATGTCTTGAAGATGGACCCGCTCCGCACCGGATGGATGAAGATAGAAGATGCCCTCTGGATGAAGACTTCTGCCCGTCTGGAGGACCACTTCTGCCCGTCTGGAGAACCACTTCTGCCGGATTCGTTGAGGACTTCAGCCCGGTTGGGTGAAGACTCCTCCCGGTAAGGTGATCTTCAAGGGGTTAGTGTTAGGTTTTTTAAGGGGGTATTGGGTGGGTTTTAGAGTAGGGTTCGTTGTGTGGGTGGTGGGTTTTAATGTTGGGGGGATTTGTAATTTTTTTTACAGGTAAAAAAGATGATTACTTTGGGGCAATGGCCCGCAAAAGGCCCTTTTAAGGGTTATTTGTAATTTAGTGTAGGGTAGGGCTTTTTTTATTTTGGGGGTGGCTTTTTTATTTTTTTTAGGGGGATTAGATTAGGTGTAATTAGTTTAAAAATCTTGTAATTTGTTTATTATTTTCTGTAATTTAGTGTTTGTTTTGTACTTTAGCTAATTTTATTTAATTGTATTTAGTTTAGGGAATTAATTTAATTATAGTGTAGTGTTAGGTGTAATTGTAACTTAGGCTAGGTTTTATTTTACAGGTAAATTTGTCTTTATTTTAGCTAGGTAATTTATTAAATAGTTAATAACTATTTAGTAACAATTCTACCTACAGGTAAGTATTTAGTTTTAAATAGGAATAATTTAGTTAATTATAGTAATTTAATTTAGATTTCTTTTAATTATATTTAAGTTAGGGGGTGTTAGGTTTACGGTTAGACTTAGGTTTAGGGGTTAATAACTTTAATATAGTGGTGGCGGCGACGTTGGGGGTGGCAGATTAGGGGTTAATAAATGTAGGTAGGTGGCGTTGATGTTAGGGCCGGCAGATTAGGGGTTAATAATATTTAAGTAGTGTTTGCGATGCGGTAGTGCAGCGGTTTAGGGGTTAATATGTTTATTATAGTGGCGGCGACGTTGGGGGCGGCAGATTAGGGGTTAAGAAGTGTAGGTAGGTTGCGGCGACATTGGGGGCGGCAGATTAGGGGTTAATAAAAATAATGTAGGCGTCGGCGATGTTGGGGGCAGCAGATTAGGGGTTCATAAGTATAATGTAGGTGGCGGCGGTGTCTGGAGCGGCAGATTAGGGGTTAATAAATATAATGTAGGTGTCGGCGATGTCGGGGGCGGCAGATTAAGGGTTAATAAGTATAAGATTAGGGGTGTTTAGACTCTGGGTTCATGTTAGGGTGTTAGGTGTGTCAAGGTATATATAAAGATTAATAAATATATATATTTTTTTTTAATCATATATTTGGCTAGTTAGTAGCAAATGATTAATTCATTCAGAAAAATTGACCTAACTCATGTCAGTTCTTCCCCCATTCAGGATGCAAGAGTTAAAAGGGCATCCAAGTGAGAACAATAAGACAGTTGGTTTAATTAAATTTAACAGCCATTTCAAGAGACCATATGTGTTACTGCCTGAAAATGTGTGATAAAATCTCTTACCCCTCACAAACGTTGCCTAGAAGTCTGACCTAGGTGAGATATTTTGTGAGAAAGTAACCATGTATATTTCAAATGCAAATGGACCCCATGCTGTGTAAGTGGGGCAATGAAAACCTGGCCAGCAAATACATATGTTATAGTGTAACTTTGAAATTTACTAAAAATACAGCAAATAAACATATTTGAATGTATGTCTCAGAATGTATTAAATATAGAAATTTGGGAGATTGTCTAATTTTCTAATATTACATGAGTAGTTGCTAAGCTTGATAGGTGACTATTTTAGTCGGTCTAAAATGTTTAACTGTGTCAGAATCACAACCTCTGTATTTATTTTTATTTTTCAAAGATGATAAATACAAGATACTGCATAGAAATGAATGTGTGTGTATGTATATGTGTATATGTGTATATATATATATATATATATATTTTTTTTTTTTGAAAGCATAAAATGTCTTAGCATCTGTGTTTTTATGAATATTTGTGGACCTAAAAAGAAATGATTAATAACACTTATTTTTATTTCAGATGGACCATAGACAAGAAAATTCATGCATGCAGAATTTGTTAGAAATATAAAACATGCTGTAATTGTATGAATATATATGTGGCAGATGTATAAATGCCATTAATTTCAGATGCGAGAATTGCAGCCAAGAGATGATTGGTTGTTGCAAGGATGCATCTCCTTGACAAAATACATTCACAAGGTGAACCAATCAGAAGGGACAAGTGTAAGGGCCAATAACAGAGCAGGTTTACCGAAAAGGGCCTCCCATATCCTCACCCATGATGGAAACTCATATAAGCTAATGCAAGATAGGAAAAGGACAGATTCTGCTGAGCTGACTTGTAACTGGTTTGGGCGTGAAGTACCATTACTCTAGCAAAGCTGATCTACCTTTTCTCATTGATTGCAAAATATACTTATTGGTATTTCTGAGGTGAGATTAAAACCTGCTGAGAGATATTGGATATCGACTGGTGTTCATCCTGGTAAAGTATTAAAAGATTGTGGATAGATTGAAGAGAGCAATTTGTGTTTTAAACTGTATTTCATAGTCTTGAATAGCTCTTAGCTTGCCTTTTGTATTCAAAACATTTAAAGCAAAACATTCATTGTTGCTGTATGTAGCAGATTTAAAGAAATAAATTGTATTTTAAAACTGGTATCCATAGCCCTTTATAGTGTCAAATTTGTATCTTGTAGGCTAAGTAATTTATCTGTACAATTTTTAAAGTTTTAAATTAGAATTGTGTTAGAATAAAGCGTGGGTAAATAGCTGAGTATTTTACTTAGAATCTCATTGTGTTAATTGAAGAAAGGCTATTGTAAATAGGCTAGTTTTAAAGGTAAACTTGTATGAACTCTGCATAGCATATTTTAATAGTTTTTAAATGTGTATAATATTGTTTCATATTCTGGTATTACAAATATATTCCAATGTGTTCATAGATATTAACTAATAAAAAGAATTCAGGTATTTATAATAATTGTATGGTTTCTAGTAGATGCATATTGATATATTGTGTTATAACCCTGCCATAGATTAACATATTATTTGGAGAGCACTACTGAGATTCTTATAAATATACTGACTTATTATATGGAGGCACTTGCATGAGATATTATTAATATTTATCATATTGATATCATATATTTGTAGTAAATAGAAATTATTATAAAAGAGAGAAAGAAATTTCATATTTCGAAATTAATATTTTGAAAATAAATTTTTTTTGAAGATTGAAATATTGATGTTCATATTTTGTGATTGATATTTTGAAATATTGTTAAATATTAATTTTTTAAAAATTAATAAAAATATTAATTTTTCATATTTCAAAATTAATCAAAAATATTAATTTTTCATATTTCAAAATTAATCAAAAGTATTAATTTTTTATATTTCAAAATTCATAAAAATATTAATTTTTCATATTTCACAAATTAATATTATTTTTTTTAAAAATATAAAAAAAATTCTCTCTTTTTATTGCTGAAAATTGTACTAGTGTTTTAATTTAACTAAATACTAAACCAATATAATAATGTCTATCACTAGGAGTGATTCATTTAATTCTGTACATTGCGTTGAAAATGGTCCCATCACAATACCCCTTACTAAAGGTCAGGTCCTTAAGAGAGACATTATAGGCCACATTAAAGAGAGGCTTAATATTGCGGGTGAATTAAATGATTTTATGGATATGCTTGAAATTAGGGCTAAAAATATTACCGTTAATAATAATATGTGGAATGAAAACAATGAATTATTCCAAGAACTATTAATGATTAATCAATGCAAGGCTCTCAAAAAGCGAGACGAACTAATACTAAAATCTTGGCCCCTTGTGATATGTGTTATTGACGAAATGTTGCTTTATGTCATAGACAAAGAATTACAAATACAGGAGCTAGAAAGTGGTATTCGCTCCTCACGCAGATGCGAAGAGGAGTTAAAAATAGCCAAAAATAAAATGGATGAGTTTGCCCAAAACCTAACCGCCTTAGATAAGCATAACATAGACTTACTAGCACAGGTACAAGAGTTAAATAAACAGCTTGCGCAAAGCCAGAGAGAACTAAGTGATTTAAAAAGGTCATATCACCATAATGAAAATCCCTATGTTAACAGTGAGAATAATGCAGATAATGCTAACTCCCTTAGAGAACGCGTCAGGGACGAAGTGCAGAAATATATGGAAGAGTATAGCAAATGACCCCTATTGGGTTAGAAATAGATTTCCCAAATAGACAATCACCTCATGATGTAAATCCAGAGAACTGCTGTAACTCAGCTGGTGCGGGTGAGGGAAACTCTAACAGAGAATCCCAAAATAAGTCTAATAAGGTATATGACTCCCATTAAATAGTTACTTTCATAAAGGGTGCCGTACCTCTATTCTCCAACAAGGGAACAAACTCTGTAATTGATCACTTAGAGGCCTTTGAAAATGCTTTAGCTATAATGAATGTTACAAGTGAGAAATTAAAAATTAAACTTCTGCCCTGGGTATTTGACGGTAAACATCACAAATTCTTTACTTCACTAAAGGATATGAATATTCATTCCTGGAGTGAAATAAAACGACAATGCAGAAAATAGATCGGGCAACATCACACTAAAACTGCCGCAAAAATAGCTGTATATGGTTTAAAATGTAATGTGAATCAAAGTCCCATCGAGTTCCTTTCTGAATTCAAAAATGCGTACAGTATGGCTGAAGATAATCCCAGATTTGATTGCTCAGAATTTGTAAATTTATTTTTTGAAGCACTGCCTACACCCATCAAAATTAATTTAGCTAGAGATTTTGATGAGGACTGCTCATTGGCATGGCTGATCAAAGAAAGTACAAAGTTATACTCTATTCAGCAGTCCAGTGAACAGGGGGTTAAAAAGGAATCAAAACCCAAAATTGTGGCAGAAACTAGGGTGTCACCTAGCCCCCTCAATTTGGAGACTAAAAAGAAAACCTACGCGGAGGTGGCCAGTCAAAACAGGCCATCTCCACAGAGGTTTAACTCTACCCCTCCCCCAACACGGGCTGAGACGCAGAGAGACTATAACCAAAGTGGGGGACATAATCAGGTGAATAATTACTCACAAAGAGAATACTCACCAAATAATTGGTATCCGTGCAAGGGTAGATACAATAGATGGCGAAGACATTCTCAGGGTAACCATACATCCCAAGTATGTAATGCTCCCCGAAGTATTAATGCTGAACAAGCTGAACCCCAGGGGCAACCATGCCAGAATAGAAATAGCGGCCCTGATTCTGAGGGAACCCAATGGTCCAGGAATCATTATTATGGGGCACCAAGAGATAGGCCCAGGAGTAGAGGTAACTTGTACGATCAGGTAGATATGCTTTGTACCCAGTTAAATCGGTTGAGCGAACAATTCGCTAATATGAGTCAACCTTCTACGGCTCAGCAACCGAACAATACTTTTTTAGGGGTACAGCCAGTGGTCAGCAGTGGACCACAGGCACAGTCATAAATACTGCAGTATCACCTGAAAGTGAGGGGAGATATATAAAAAGTGTAATGATGAATGTCAATGGTACTAATCATGTTCTCTCCCCACAGACCGGAAACGGACGGTTTAGCTGTGATGACGAGCAACCTCGGCCTGAAAGCATTAACCAATATTTCCCTTTGCAGTGTTCTCTTAACCTTATTTCCACAGATGCAGTACACAAGAATACGGCCGATCCTGTCATAGAGGGGACCGGTAGGTATGAAGTTTCTTCTGCATCAGAAAGCATGGCGAATTCAGGTAACACGTGGCAAAGCCTACAGATGTATGATAACGCCAATTTTTTGTGTTAAATGGTAGAAACTGCAGGGAGATATTATGTATTAGCTGAGCTACAAGGTTCAGTCTCCAACCCTATCATGGGATTAATTGATACTGGGTCTCAGGCAACTATTTTATCCCACAGGTACTACACACAGCTAAATGAGCTAACACCCCACAAACCTAAAATAAAATAATTTGATGGTTCTCTAATAGGAGTTGGGGGTGACTCCCTAAAAGTTTACGGTACTGCCTGGTTAAAATTTAAATTGGGGAACAGGGTCATAAGACACCCTGTCATTATAGTGGATCTGCCAACTGATCGTTTAATTATTGGTAGTGATCTCCTGAAGCGATTAAGCACCATAATTGATTGCATAAATAATGTAATTTGGTCACAAGTTAAAAGGCCTATCAATTATGAGAAATCTGGTATATCTCGCCCCCGACATAACTGTCACGTGGTGGAAGAGAAACCAGATGCTGTGGAGATTAATTTCAGGAATAACTCTGTACCTGAAATCACTATTTTACAAATAGATGATCAGACTCCTTTAAGTGGCTCTGATGGTAATACTTTTAAAATTTTCCCTGGAAAGATAGCGAATATTTCCTTAGACGACGATGTATTAACCATATCTCTCCACAAGTGGGATCATAGAACAATCCTTTGCATTTATGCCAGAGGGCCTATTTAATATTCAGTCTATTTATCCCCTCAGCTCAGAGTAAGGCATCTGTAAAATTGAAGAAGCCTCTCTAATATTTGATCAGCCGATCAAACAGCAAGATTACCCCAATACCCAGAGTCATGGGGGCAATGTAAATTATAATCAAGGGGATCTCACCTCTAGGTTGGAAGAAACCTATGAAATAGGACAGCCTGAAATCTTTCCAGGATTTCAGCAAATAGTCAAAGAGCAAATATCCTTAGCTAATGGCTGTTCCAGCGATGATGAACGCCAACAGCTGCGAGAACTCCTGATGGAGTACAAGGATATTTTTGCTAGGGATTTTTATGACTGTGGTACTACAGACTTGCACATTGCAAGAATCCAAACCGATCCCAATGCACCACCTGTCTTTGTTAAACAATACAGACTTCCTTTAGCCTCATATGATTCCCTTGCAGAAATCATAAGGAACTTGGAAGAAAGAGGTATTATCAGACAGGTGCACAGCTCTTACAACAATCCTATTCTAGGTGTTCTTAAGCCCAATGGACAATGGCGTTTGTGTGCTGACTTAATACATCTAAACAAACGAGTGTACATGTCTGGCTGGCCTGTGCCATATATTGACCAGTGCCTAGCACAGATGCATGGATCCAAAATATTCACTGCCATTGATTGTGCACAGGGATATTGGACCATAAAGGTACATGAGGAGGACCAGTATAAGCTAGCATTCTCATTTCAAAAGGTCCAATATGCATTTTAGAGACTCCTTTTTGGATATGTAAATTCTGGACATGAATTTTCTGTATTCATGCATAAGGCTATGCCTGATGCACTGGAAAGGGGGACCTTATCTTATGTTGATGATGTTTTGATCAAAAGCACAGACTTTGAAAAACACATCACAGAGCTTAAACACGTCCTCAGCCAACTTAAAAGGGCAGGTGCCAAATTATCCCTACAAAAAGCTCAATGGTGCCGCACTCGTGTAAACTTCTTGGGACATGAAGTTACTTCTGAAGGGCTAAATCCTCAGAAGAAAAAAGGTGGAAGCTATAGTAAATTCCAAAAACCCAACTAACTTAAAGGAATTGAGATCCTTCCTGGGTATGACAAATTATTCTCGCAAATTCATTGATAATTATGCAGAATTAGCTAAACCACTACTACTTCTTCTAAAGAAGGATGTGAAATGGCACTGGAGTGAGTCTCAAGAGACAGCCATAAAAGAGCTGAAAAGAAAACTCACTCAAGCACCTTGCTTAGCGTTCCCTGAAGGTGGTAAACCTTTCTTCTTAGAGACAGGTTACACGGATGTAAGCATGAGTGCTGTTTTATACCAAAAGCATGATAATTTAAGCAAAGCCATTGCTTATACGAGCAAAACTCTATCCCCAGTAGAAATAAAATTTAGCGATTGCGAAAAAGCCCTCTTATCTACTGTATGGGCTCTACAAAATTTCCGCAGCTATATACAGGGCGAGAAAATTATTGTAGAAACAGCCCACCAGCCTTTGCTATATTTGCAAAGTGAGAGAATAAGAGATGGGAATCTGTCTAATAGCCGCATAACAGCGTGGACTTTTTCCTTACGAGGCTGGCCTTTAGAAATTCGCTACAAGCAGAATAAAAAGAATCCAGTCACACAGGGGCTTGCTGAGCTCCACGACTGTACTGCTAGAGATCCTGGGGAAGAATTATCAGAAGATGATTTCCTGGAGGAACAATTGCTTTCCCCATATAAAATGTACAATGAGGACCATTGTCAAACATTACCTTGGGTATATGTTGATGGTTGTTCTTACCATGCCACTATTGATAATGAGCGCAGACTAGTCGCTGGCATTGGTATAACTTGGGCAAATGGATTCTCAAATATATCTGTAGGTTTCAACATTGGACCAAAATCCAGTCAAGTTGCAGAACTAACTGCTGTTCTAAAATCCATTGAAATGGCTATTGAACATAGTATTCATGAATTTGTGATCATAACTGACTCAAATTATGTGCGTGACAGTTTTGTTGAATACCTGCCAGCTTGGAAAAGAAATGGCATGCAGAAAAGCAATAACAAACCAGTCAAGCATGGCAAGTTGTTCTGCGAGATTGATAATCTGGTGGTATCCAATGATTTAACCATCCACTGGAAAAAGATTAAGGGTCATTACAGGGTTCTAGGCCCAGATAAGGAAGGCAATGATCTTGCAGATTCATTAGCCAAACAAGGAGCCATAACTGGAGAACTCCTTAATATTGACCACTTAATGGGTGCAATTCAGGTAGAAGCCATTACCAGAAACCAGGCAAAACAACAGAGTGAGCCTAACTTGGTACAATGGAGTCAGGATTCCCCTAGTGAGGACCTGATCACTAGTCAAAAAGAAGACCCCATTGTAGGCATCTTCTATAAACACATAGAAGATCCTGAAAGCAACCCCATCTCAAAAGATGATTGTATTGGCAAAGAAGATCTTAGAATTTTAATGAAATCCTGATCACAATTCAAGTTACAGGATGGTTTGTTAATTAGAACCTCCAAAACTGGCATCCAGCAATGGGTAGTACCCACCAAGTTCAGAGGTTTAATGCTTCAACATGCCGATGATGCTCCCACATCTGGTCATCGTGGTGCCAAACTCACGTATGAAATATTGCGTGACTACGCTTTTTGGCCACACATGTTGAAAGATGTTCAAACCTACTGTCAAGGGTGTTTAATCTATCCACAGTTCCAACCCACTGCACCAACGCATAGAGCGCCATTGCAGAAAAGGGGGATGGCAATGCCATGGTCAGATATACAAATTGATTTTATTGGTCCAGTAACAAGGTCATCAAGAGGTAACAAATACATGTTAACCGTGACATGCCTGTTCACTAAATGGGTAGAGTGCATCAGTGCACCTAACAATAGTGCTGAAACATGTGCAGCATTGCCCATCAACCACGTATTTTCCAGATTTGGTTACCCCAAAGAATCGAATCAGATTGGGGAACCCACTTCACTAGCGAAGTGATGACAAAAATGTGGAAAATACTAGGAGTAAAAAGAAAGCTCCATATTGCTTATAGAGCTGCCTCAAGTGGTGGTGTAGAGCGTTACAACCAGTCCATTGTTAAAGTCCTCAAAAAGTTTGTGAGTGAAACGGGTAAAGACTGGGATGTAAAACTACCTCTAATCCTAATGGCATTAAGAGCAACTCCAAGTAGTGCTACCCAGATGTCACCTTTTGAACTGATGACTGGTAGAAGAATGGTTCTACCTCAGCATCTGCTGTACCGTACATCAGACCAAAATTTGATAAACGCTGCCAATACCCATCAATATGTGGAAAACCTAAGAAAGCACCTGCAATATGCCTTTGCATTTGCTCAAAGGAATTTAGAAAAAGCTGCAACTGCCACTAAAACCTATCATGATCTCAAAACGTCCAAAAAGGTATATGAAATAAATGATAAAGTTTATCTTTAGAACTTTGGAAGAGATAAGGTTAGGGAGAAGAAATTTCTTCCCTCATGGAAAGGTCCTTTTGTCATTACTGACAAAATATCTCCAGTGGCCTATAAAATACGGATCCCCAAAGATGAAAGTTTCATAGATAAATTGGTTCATATCAATCAGTTGCGAGCATGTCATCCTAGGTCCCAACTACAAATCATAGAGGGAGAATGAAGTGTCATATCCCAAAATGCACTAAAAATATACTGTAGTTTAATGATGCCTAGCTGATGAACATGAAGGCTCAAAATTGACAGACTTTCTACATAGAAGACTGTCTATGATGTGTGCGGTCAACATCCTCAACAAATACCATTGACTTTAAGCCAATTTAAATACATGTGTCCTACATCTATTTAAAATTGGAAGGGGGATTTATGTCGAGGTATATATAAAGATTAATAAATATATATATATTTTTAATCATATATTTGGCTAGTTAGTAGCAAATGATTAATTCATTCAGAAAAATTGACCTAACTCATGTCAGTTCTTCCCCCATTCAGGATGCAAGAGTTAAAAGGGCATCCAAGTGAGAACAATAAGACAGTTGGTTTAATTAAATTTAACAGCCATTTCAAGAGACCATATGTGTTACTGCCTGAAAATGTGTGCTAAAATCTCTTACCCCTCACAAACGTTGCCTAGAAGTCTGACCTAGGTGAGATATTTTGTGAGAAAGTAACAATGTACATTTCAAATGCAAATGGACCCCATGCTGTGTAAGTGGGGCAATGAAAACCTGACCAGCAAAGACATATGTTATAGTGTAACTTTGAAATTTACTAAAAATACAGCAAATAAACATATTTGAATGTATGTCTCAGAATGTATTAAATATAGAAATTTGGGAGATTGTCTAATTTTCTAATATTACATGAGTAGTTGCTAAGCTTGATAGGTGACTATTTTAGTCGGTCTAAAATGTTTAACTATGTCAGAATCATAACCTCTGTATTTTTTTTTCAGATGGACCATAGACAAGAAGATTCATGCATGCAGAATTTGTTAGAAATATAAAACATGCTGTAATTGTATGAATATATATGTGGCAGATGTATAAATGCCATTAATTTCAGAATAATTAACAGTATTAATTTGCTTTAAGATAATGTTAGACACATGATGTTTCATATCAAAATGATCAGAGAGGTGATGTGATACTACCCCATCTGTGATTGATATTGTGAGTGATTGATGCAGGAAGTTATGGCCTAATGAATAACCATTTCATAGAAATAATCATTGTATGGGATAACTGTTAGAAATGAGTAAATGTATTGCTGTGTTGTGTGTCACGCTGCCCCCGGTGTTATGATGCGAGAATTGCAGTAAAAAGATGATTGGTTGTTGCAAGGATGCATCTCCTTGACAACATACATTCACAAGGTGAACCAATCAGAAGGGACAAGCGTAAGGGCTAATAACAGAGCAGGTTTTCCGAAAAGGGCCTCCCATATCCTCACCCATGATGGAAACTCCTATAAGCTAATCCAAGATAGGAAAAGGACAGATTCTGCTGAGCTGACTTGTAACTGGTTTGGGCGTGAAGTACCATTACTCTAGCAAAGCTGATCTACCTTTTCTCATTGATTGCAAAATATACTTATTGGTATTTCTGAGGTGAGATTAAAACCTGCTGAGAGATATTGGATATTGATTGGTGTTCATCATGGTAAAGTATTAAAATATTGTGGATAGATTGAAGAGAGCAATTTGTGTTTTAAACTGTATTTCATAGTCTTGAATAGCTCTTAGCTTGCCTTTTGTATTCAAAACATTTAAAGAAAAACATTCATTGTTGCTGTGTGTAGCAGATTTAAAGAAATAAATTGTATTTTAAAACTGGTATCCATAGCCCTTTATAGTGTCAAATTTGTATCTTGTAGGCTAAGTAATTTATCTGTGCAATTTTTAAAGTTTTAAATTAGAATTGTGTTAGAATAAAGCGTGGGTAAATAGCTGAGTATTTTACTTAGAATCTCATTGTGTTAATTGAAGAAAGGCTATTGTAAATAGGCTAGTTTTAAAGGTAAACTTGTATGAACTCTGCATAACATATTTTAATAGTTTTTAAACGTGTATAATATTGTTTCATATTCTGGTATTACAAATATATTCCAATGTGTTCATAGATATTAACTAATAAAAATAATTCAGGAATTTATATTAATTTTATGGTTTCTAGTAGATGCATATTGATTGAGGGTTTATTTTTAAAGGATAATTATTAAATATATTGTGTTATAACCCTGCCATAGATTAACATATTATTTGGAGAGCACTACTGAGATTCTTATAAATATACTGACAGGTGTAGACATAAATTTGATTTCCCCATAGGAATCAATGGGGCTGCGTTAAGGAGCTTTACGCTGCTTTTTTGCAGGTGTTAGACTTTTTTTCAGCCGGCTCTCCCCATTGATTCCTTTGGGGAAATCGTGCACGAGCACGTTACACCAGCTCACCGCTAACGTAAGCAGCACTGGTATTGGAGTGCGGTAAGGAGCAGAATTTTGCTCAACGCTCACTTCTTGTCTGGGTTGTAAAAACCCGTAATACCAGCGCTGCCTGTAAGTGAGCGGTGAGCATAAACTGCTTGTTAGCACCGCACAGCTCAAAACGAAAAACTCGTAATCTAGCCGTTTGTTTTAAATTTGTGTTAATAAAAAAGTCACCCATCACAGCAGTAAGTCAATCATTGGCAGAACCTTTAAAGTTCTATTATTATAGTTTTGAACATTGTTAGTGGTATTGGGTGATTACATTTATATCAGTTCATAACCCATAGGGCCTATTTATTAAGGTGCGAGCGGACATGATCAGATATAGCGGATCATATCCGCTGCACATCGATAAATGCCGACAGCATACGCTGTCGGTATTTATCATTACACAAGCAGTTCTGGTGATTGGCCGCTAGCAGGTTGTGTCAATCAGCCCGATTGTATAGGATAGGGCGGATTGATGTCTGCAGCCTCAGAGCAGGCGGACAAGTTGTGGAGCAGCGGTCTAAAGACCGCTGCTTCATAACTGCTGTTTCCAGCTAGCCATTCGGAGCTTGATAATTCGGGCCCCATAGTCTTGACCCATGCTGCTTCTACTTGCTAATAGTTCCTGATCTAGTAGTCAGCTCATTACATATATGTTTGTTGTGATTTAACAAAATAAAAATGTAAAAGAATTTGCACTTTTGTGTGTGTGTGTCTGAGTGTATGTGTCAGAGTGCCTTTGTGTGTTTGTGAGTGCCTTTGTGTGCATCTAAGTGCATGCATGTATGTCTGAGAGTGCCTTTCTGTGTCTGTGTGTGTGTGAGTGCCTTTGTGTGCGTCTAAGTGCATGTATGTATGTCTGAGAGTGCCTTTTGAGTGTGTGAGTGCCTTTGTGTGCGTCTAAGTGCATGTATGTATGTCTGAGAGTGCCTTTTGTGTGTGTGTGTCTGAGTGTATGTGTCTGACAGAGAGTGCCTTTGTGTGTGTGTGAGTTCCTTTGTGTGCGTCTGAGAGTGAGTGCCTTTGTGTGCGTCTAAGTGCATGTATGTGTATGTCTGAGAGTGCCTTTGTGTGTGTGTGAGTGCCTTTGTATGCGTCTAAGTGCATGTATGTATGTCTGAGAGTGCCTTTGTGTGTGTGTCTAAGAGTGCTTTTGTGTGTGTGCATGTCTGAGTGCATGTGTGTCTGAGTGTACGTGTGTGTGTCTCAGTGTCTGTGTGTGAGTGCCTGTGTGTGTCTGAGAGAAAGTGAGTGCCTTTGTGTGTGTCTGAGTTCCTTTATGTGACAGTCTAAGAGAAAGTGAGTGTATGTGTGATAGAGTAGATTATCATGCTTTAACATAATGTAGGATGTGTAAAATTATAAGAAAGTAAAAGTCAGAGCAGATATATATGAGAACTTTCGAGTGTTACAACTTCCAAGTCCAGATTTATTGTGTTTAACTGTTAAAATGATATTTTATTATTAATGCTCTTTTCTAGCGAATCTAATATTGTTTGTGTATGTCTGCAAAGGTATGAGTGTGTGTGCGTAGATATGATTGTTTGCACATATGTATGTATGCATGAGTATATATGTGTATATATGTATTTGTATGCAAATATGTGTATATATATATATATATATATATATATTATATACAGTATGTATGATGAATGAGTATGTATGAGTGTGTCTATCAATCTGTCTATATCTATTATATAACAAAGATGAGAGGCTACTTTTCTATATTGACCATGCTGCAACAAGATCATCTGCCACATTGCCCCTCCCAATATTGGGCTCTGGATCCGCCCCTGCACCACCTTTATGAAAGAAAAGGCATATGTGCATAGCCACCAATATAGCTGGCTCCCCCAGTACTGCATTGCTGCTCCTGAGCCTACCTAGGATAGCAAGACAATCAAATACATTTATAAGTAGATTAAAGCTAATTACAGCAGCCTCCTTTTCATTTAATTACACTGGATGATGCTTCTGTTTGCTCTTGTTTTTATTTTGTTAGTGCTCACTATGCTGTAGCTTTGTTCTGTTGACTATGAATGTTTTGTGCTTATCGCTTATTTATTTTGTAAATTTTAATAAACATTATAAAAATTGTATATTTGTGTTCAGATTTTAATAAATTAAATAGAACATAAAAAATACTGTTAGATAGCAGTAAAATCCCAGTCTAAATTGTGAATACCTTTATGTAAAACCGTGCTTCACCATTCACAAAACACTAATGTGCACGCAAGCGATAAGGGGTTTATCGCAGGTGTTTGCACTCGTCGGGTTTACCACTGGTATAACGAGTTGAAAGTAAACGTGATTGCTTGAGCACAATCGAGATTTATGCTAGAAACATCCTCAGCTCTGGTTAACTGTTTTGCAAAAAAAAAGTTGCAGAAAACACATCAAAATACATTAAAAAGTACAGTTAAACTCATAACACCATCTAATAAAAAATGTTACTAAAAAAATGCACACAAAACTTATAAGGATTCACATATATATAGACATATATACAATCAATAGACATATATATATATATATATATATATATATATATATATATATATACAGGGAGTGCAGAATTATTAGGCAAATTAGTATTTTGACCACATCATCCTCTTTATGCATGTTGTCTTACTCCAAGCTGTATAGGCTCGAAAGCCTACTACCAATTAAGCATATTAGGTGATGTGCATCTCTGTAATGAGAAGGTGTATGGTCTAATGACATCAACACCCTATATCAGGTGTGCATAATTATTAGGCAACTTCCTTTCCTTTGGCAAAATGGGTCAAAAGAAGGACTTGACAGGCTCAGAAAAGTAAAAAATAGTGAGATATCTTGCAGAGGGATGCAGCACTCTTACAATTGCAAAGCTTCTGAAGCGTGATAATCGAACAATCAAGCGTTTCATTCAAAATAGTCAACAGGGTCGCAAGAAGCGTGTGGAAAAACCAAGGCGCAAAATAACTGCCCATGAACTGAGAAAAGTCAAGCCTGCAGCTGCCAAGATGCCACTTGCCACCAGTTTGGCCATATTTCAGAGCTGCAACATCACTGGAGTGCCCAAAAGCACAAGGTGTGCAATACTCAGAGACATGGCCAAGGTAAGAAAGGCTGAAAGACGACCAACACTGAACAAGACACACAAGCTGAAACGTCAAGACTGGGCCAAGAAATATCTCAAGACTGATTTTTCTAAGGTTTTATGGACTGATGAAATGAGAGTGAGTCTTGATGGGCCAGATGGATGGGCCCGTGGCTGGATTGGTAAAGGGCAGAGAGCTCCAGTCCGACTCAGATGCCAGCAAGGTGGAGGTGGAGTACTGGTTTGGGCTGGTATCATCAAAGATGAGCTTGTGGGGCCTTTTCGGGTTGAGGAGGGAGTCAAGCTCAACTCCCAGTCCTACTGCCAGTTTCTGGAAGACACCTTCTTCAAGCAGTGGTACAGGAAGAAGTCTGCATCCTTCAAGAAAAACATGATTTTCATGCAGGACAATGCTCCATCACACGCGTCCAAGTACTCCACAGCGTGGCTGGCAAGAAAGGGTATAAAAGAAGAAAATCTAATGACATGGCCTCCTTGTTCACCTGATCTGAACCCCATTGAGAACCTGTGGTCCATCATCAAATGTGAGATTTACAAGGAGGGAAAACAGTACACCTCTCTGAACAGTGTCTGGGAGGCTGTGGTTGCTGCTGCACGCAATGTTGATGGTGAACAGATCAAAACACTGACAGAATCCATGGATGGCAGGCTTTTGAGTGTCCTTGCAAAGAAAGCTGGCTATATTGGTCACTGATTTGTTTTTGTTTTGTTTTTGAATGTCAGAAATGTATATTTGTGAATGTTGAGATGTTATATTGGTTTCACTGGTAAAAATAAATAATTGAAATGGGTATATATTTGTTTTTTGTTAAGTTGCCTAATAATTATGCACAGTAATAGTCACCTGCACACACAGATATCCCCCTAAAATAGCTATAACTAAAAACAAACTAAAAACTACTTCCAAAACTATTCAGCTTTGATATTAATGAGTTTTTTGGGTTCATTGAGAACATGGTTGTTGTTCAATAATAAAATTAATCCTCAAAAATACAACTTGCCTAATAATTCTGCACTCCCTGTATATATATATATATATATATATATATATATATATATATATATATATATATATATATATATATATATGTGCATTGGAGCCCCATGCAGTGAAGTAGATGAAAACATGTAAAAGTATATATATGTAATATTACACACATTCACATTCCAGTGTTCTTCACATAGCAGAATATGTATGTATTTATAGATATTTTTATATATATATATATATATATATATATATATAGTTCCTTAAAGGGGAAGCACAATCTCACCACTCCATAAATGCCACGGTGCTCTGCTGTAAATCATCCAAAACTTACACAGAATGCAGGCACTCACTGGTTTTGGTAAAATGTAACAAATTTATTTAAGCATCGTTAAAATGACATAACGTTTCGGCACCAATTTGTGCCTTTGTCAAATGTCAGCATGAGAACATAAGAATATGCAGCACACTTAAAAATCAATATGACACACAAATAAAAACATACCCCTTTTAAAGATAAGAGATAGCTTTTGCCGCCATGCTGCCACTCACGTCTTCCCATTCACGGCAATGACGTCACATACGCACGTAACGTGCCTAGCGTGATGACGCATGGCATGGCGTTGCCATAGCAACGTCGGATAGCCTCACGCATCAGAGTGGGAAGTATCTTAATCACGCATGCGTATTGCTAACAAAAGCGTCTATGTGTAATTGTTGCCATTGGCAACCAAATAAACATAAATATATATAGCGTATTGAGTTACAGTATTTGACATAGCGGTCATACAAAAAAGCCCTAGTTAGTAATGGGTACATACTCTTTGATGGCACATTGGGACATAACCTGGATCGATGGTAGAATATGATTTTTGTTGCTGCGTGCAATGAACTATCATACTCTTAATACAAAAAAGGAGACCAAACAAAGGGTCATCCTAAGAGTGTAGGTAATGATTACCAAGAAAATAGTTAAATGCATCAGCACAAATAAAACATATAAAACCTTGCTATCAAAGCACATCAATCAGATGAAGATAAGTTAAAACCCAACACTTTACAAATAGCCCTATTTATAGCCCCTGATCCAAGGCATTACCATATGTATTAATTAATGAGGTTTGAATGATCGCATGTATAATGGCATCGTGCCTACCTGGGGTACATATAGAAACTTTTTTGAACAGTGAGCCATCATTTAGAAGTGTCCAGGACAGAAACATCCAAATGTTATATTAGTAGAATGGGCTAAAGTCCAGTGAGGTATTAAGGCCTTTAGGAACCAACGTGTCCAATCTATGAATCCATCTGCTTTCAAGTTGGAGCAGTCTATTGGCCCTGTCTCCCCCTCTTGGCATGGGAGGTACGTGATCTATTAACATAGACCTGATGCTTGACACGGAGTGTTTCAAAGCCACACAGTGGCGTGCCACTGGCTGATCTGACTCGCCAGATTTTAACGCAGCACGGATTGCGCATCGGTGGTTTGCCATCCTATCGCAGAATGGGGTGATCGTCTTACCCACATATACACTGGAACAAGGACAAATTATTATGTATATTACATAGTTACTCATGCAACTCAAACGATAATTTATCTTATACCTCTTGTTCGAATGTGGGTGCTGGAAAGAATTACCTCTGGTCATGCTGTTGCATGTGGTGCAATTGCCACAGGGGAAACAACCCATTTTGGAGGGTTTGAGCCACGACTCCTTGCGATAGTGTTTAACAGGATCCGACTTTACTAAGTGGTCCCTGAGGTTTTTAGCTCTACGATAGACCAATCTTGGCGGTGGCATGTTACGAAAGGGTAATGTAGGATCAGTCTCCACAACCGGCCAATGCTTGCGCACCGCTCCTGTCAACCTTTCATTACCGGGTGTGTAGGTGGTAACCAGGTTTAACTGTTCACGTCTGACATTACTCTGTCTTTTAAGGCCATCCTTATGCAGCTTCTCTTGTGTCTTAGTGATTTCAGCTCTGGCATACCCTCTGTTACTTAGTTTATTGCCCATTTCCTCCAACTGGGTGGTCCGCAATGATAGCTCACTATTGTTTCTCAGGACTCTGGTGAGCTGGGAGGTTATGACACCTTGCTTTTGGTGTGCAGGGTGGAAGCTTCTGGCATCCAATAAAGAATTGCGGTCCGTGGGTTTAGTGTACAAGGATGTACCGAACCGCACCTTGCCTGATTCAACCACCTTGAACACATTAAGATCTAGAAAATGTACATTAGTCAAATCATATTCAAGTTTGAAACGTATAGGGGACTCTATGAGGTTCAAATGTGACACCCACTCACGCAGAGAAGATTCACTACCCCTCCAGATGAGAAACACGTTATCAATGTAGAGTGTATAGTATTTCACCTTAGGGTTCTCAAATGGCCTCATGAGTTCACGCTCATACCATGCCATGAAGATATTTGCGTAAGTGGGTGCCACATTCGAACCCATGGCAGTCCCAGAAATCTGTAAATAATAACTTTCCTCAAACTTAAAGTAATTTTTCTCCAGACAAAATGATAATAGTGTACAAAGGAATTCAATAGGGGGTCCATAATAATGAACATTGCCAGTCACCATGTACCTGACAGCCTCCACCCCACCCGCATGGGGGATCACCGTGTAGAGGCTGTCAACGTCCATGATTACCAAGATGTCATCATGCTGAAGATCAGAATAATCCTTCAAAATTCTCAGTGAATCCTGCAAATAAGCATCAGTATTCTTAACTACATTCTGAAGATGTGAGTCGATGTAGATGGCTATATTAGTAAGTACAGACCCCCGGGCAGATACAATAGGCCTGCCCGGTGGGTTTACCAAGGTCTTATGGACCTTTGGGAGAAGGTATAGAGTAGGTACAATCGGATAATCAGTAGTGAGAAATGCATACTCTTTTTCACTTAGATGACCAGCAGTAAGGCCATTTTGAAGAAAAGAGTCAATAAGTGACTTATAGATAGAAGTGGGGCTACTTTTTAGTTTGACATATGTGTTTCCATTAGCCAATTGTCTAAGGGCCTCCTGTCGGTAGTCAGTGTAATCAAGAATAACTATAGAGCCCCCCTTATCCGCCGGGCAGATAATGATTGAAGTGTCATTGCTTAGATCAATAAGGGCTTTGTGTTCAGCCGGCATTAGATTAGCATATAGACGTGTAGGGGTATGTTCTACCAGATTACTAGTGAGTACCCTCGTATAGCTCCTAATCGATGTGTGTGTATTAGGAGGCTCAAATGTGGATTTTTTTCTTGAAACCCTCACTCTGAGTGGTCTGTTCTCTGAAGTGATCCCTTAACTTAAGTTGGCGTTGGAATCTATGTATATCGACTAGCTGTTCAAATCTATCCGGTTTTGGAGTGGGAATAAATGACAATCCATGATTAAGTAGAGACCGTTCAGCACTACTGAGTGGTCTACTGCTAAGATTGAATATAACATCTATTTCTTGCGAATCTGTTTTAGATTTAGATTTGGACCCCCCTCGTCTGGTTTTACATTTTTTTGCCCTCTTTTGTCTTGGGGCATGGGTGGGCGTTTCACGGATGAACGAGTAGTCACCCCTAAAAAATGTTCAGATTGATTAGTTTGTACAGGGGTGTGATCATAATTACCACTGGCCTCAGTGCCAGAGGAATCACCCCCACTGCTGTCTACAATACTTAATGTGTTTCTAGATCTAAGATTCCTACGTCGTCTGTGTGGACCATCCTCTTTACCATATAGCCACCTATATACCCTCCTTTCTCTATAATCATTTTCAACATTATTAAGTTTCTTATTTTTGAAGTTGATAAGGTCAGTGCGATACTTATTTACTAGGCCATCAAGTTTAGTGATCCAATCTTGACTGGTATCATTAGTCAGAATGTGGGTACTCTGTTCTTTGATGGTGTCCAATTCAGCCTTGATTTTAACCCCTAGTCTAGTGACTTCTTCAATCACTAGAAGGATCAGGTCATAAGAACATTTGTTCAATATTGAACACCATCTTTTACAGAACTCCACATTTTGCCTACCCAGAGTCGGTATATTTTTAACTCAAAAACCCCTAGGGATGATTTTTTTCCTAAAATAGCTAGAAAGAAAAACAGCATGTAGGTGGTAATCAATTTCTTTTCTACGCAAATTAAGCATTCTATGATAAGACATTGATAGGTGTCTCACCACCCAGCTCACTCAGGTCCTCAGGAACAAGAATCCTATCCGCATCTTCATCCGTAAATGCTAAAGGATCTGTGTTGAAGTCATCATCCAACTGTGAACATTCAGGTATGCCAGCAGCCTTAGCCATCATCAGTATAGGGGTAAATATAAAAACAAAACGATTACTCCAAGAGCATCAACAAGATAATAAGTGTGTGCTATCACAGCAAAATCAAAGCAAAGTCCACTTGATATAGTGTATAAATATTAGGAGTGCTTAATCCCAAATGCAAAAAGCCAATGTACAGTTCCTTAAAGGGAAAGCACAATCTCACCACTCCATAAATGCCACGGTGCTCTGCTATAAATCATCCAAAACTTCCACAGAATGCAGGCACTCACTGGTCTTGGTAAAATGTAACAAATTTATTTAAGCATTGTTAAAATGACATAACGTTTCGGCACCAATTTGTGCCTTTGTCAAATGTCAGCATGAGAACATAAGAATATGCAGCACACTTAAAAATCAATATGACACACAAATAAAAACATACCCCTTTTAAAGATGAGAGATAGCTTTTGCCGCCATGCCGCCACTCGCGTCTTCCCATTCATGGCAATGTCACGTACGCACGTAACGTGCCTAGCGTGATGACGCATGGCACGGCGTTGCCATAGCGACGTCGGATAGCCTCACGCATCAGAGTGGGAAGTATCTTAATCACGCATGCGTATTGCTAACAAAAGCGTCTATGTGTAATTGTTGCCATTGGCAACCAAATAAACATAAATATATATAGCGTATTGAGTATTGGACATAGCGGTCATACAAAAAAGCCCTAGTTAGTAATGGGTACATACTCTTTGATGGCACATTGGGACATAACCTGGATCGATGGTAGAATATGATTTTTGTTGCTGCATGCAATGAACTATCATACTCATAATACAAAAAAGGAGACCAAACAAAGGGTCATCCAAGAGTGTAGGTAATGATTACCAAGAAAATAGTTAAATGCATCAGCACAAATAAAACATATAAAACCTTGCTATCAAAGCACATCAATCAGATGAAGATAAGTTAAAACCCAACACTTTACTAATTGCCCTATTTATAGCCCCTGATCCAAGGCATTACCATATGTATTAATTAAAGAGGTTTGAATGATTGCTTTGTACACTATTATCATTTTGTCTGGAGAAAAATTACTTTAAGTTTGAGGAAAGTTATTATTTACAGATTTCTGGGACTGCCATGGGTTCGAATGTGGCACCCACTTAAGCAAATATCTTCATGGCATGGTATGAGCGTGAACTCATGAGGCCATTTGAGAACCCTAAGGTGAAATACTATACACGCTACATTGATGACGTGTTTCTCATCTGGAGGGGTAGTGAATCTTCTCTGCGTGAGTGGGTGTCACATTTGAACTTCATGGAGTCCCCTATACGTTTCAAACTTGAATATGATTTGACTAATGTACATTTTCTAGATCTTAATGTGTTCAAGGTGGTTGAATCAGGCAAGGTGCGGTTCGGTACATCCTTGTACACTAAACCCACGGACCGCAATTCTTTATTGGATGCCAGAAGCTTCCACCCTGCACACCAAAAGCAAGGTGTCATAACCTTCCAGCTCACCAGAGTCCTGAGAAACAATAGTGAGCTATCATTGCGGACCACCCAGTTGGAGGAAATGGGCAAGAAACTAAGTAAAAGAGGGTATGCCAGAGCTGAAATCACTAAGACACAAGAGAAGCTGCATATGGATGGCCTTAAAAGACAGAGTAATGTCAGACGTGAACAGTTAAACCTGGTTACCACCTACACACCCGGTAATGAAAGGTTGACAGGAGCGGTGCGCAAGCATTGGCCGGTTGTGGAGACTGATCCTACATTACTCTTTCGCAACATGCCCCCGACAAGATTGGTCTATCGTAGAGCTAAAAACCTCAGGGACCACTTAGTAAAGTCGGATCCTGTTAAACACTATCGCAAGGAGTCGTGGCTCAAACCCTCCAAAATGGGTTGTTTCCCCTGTGGCAATTGCACCACATGCAACAGCATGACCAGAGGTAATTCTTTCCAGCACCCACATTCGAACAAGAGGTATAAGATAAATCATCGTTTGAGTTGCATGAGTAACTATGTAATATACATATTAATTTGTCCTTGTTCCAGTGTATATGTGGGTAAGACGATCACCCCATTCCACGATAGGATGGCGAACCACCGATGCGCAATCCGTGTTGCGTTAAAATCTGGCGAGTCAGATCAGCCAGTGGCACGCCACTGTGTGGCTTTGAAACACTCCGTGTCAAGCATCAGGTCTATGTTAATAGATCACGTACCTCCCCTGCCAAGAGGGGGAGACAGGGCCAATAGACTGCTCCAACTTGAAAGCAGATGGATTCATAGATTGGACACGTTGGTTCCTAAAGGCCTTAATACCTCACTGGACTTTAGCCCATTCTACTAATATAACATTTGGATGTTTCTGTCCTGGACACTTCTAAATGATGGCTCACAGTTCAAAAAAGTTTCTATATGTACCCCAGGTAGGCACGATGCCATTATACATGCGATCATTCAAACCTCTTTAACTAATACATATGGTAATGCCTTGGATCAGGGGCTATAAATAGGGCTATTTGTAAAGTGTTGGGTTTTAACCTATCTTCATCTGATTGGTGTGCTTTGATAGCAAGGTTTTTTTGTATGACCGCTATGTCCAATTCTCAATACGCTATATATATTTATGTTTATTTGGTTGCCAATGGCAACAATTACACATAGACGCTTTTGTTAGCAATACACATGCGTGATTAAGATACTTCCCATTTTGATGCGTGAGGCTATCCGACGTCGCTATGGCAACGCCGTGCCATGCGTCATCACGCTAGGCACGTTACGTGCGTATGAGACGTCAGTGTCATGAATGGGAAGACGCGAGTGGCGGCATGGCGGCAAAAGCTATCTCTCATCTTTAAAAGGGGTATGTTTTTATTTGTGTGTCATATTGATTTTTAAGTGTGCTGCATATTCTTATGTTCTCACGCTGACATTTGACAAAGGCACAAATTGGTGCCGAAACGTTATGTCATTTTAACGATGCTTAAATAAATTGGTTACATTTTACCAAGACCAGCGAGTGCCTGCATTCTGTGGAAGTTTTATATATATATATATATATATATATATATATATATATATATATATATATATACACACACACACACACCTGTATGTATATATCTATCTATCTATCTTTCTATATATATATATATAAACACCATCTATCCACCACTTTATTTCGCAAACCAACAGATAGGAACGCTTTGCTACAGGTCACTAACTGCCATCCTCCGGCCTTAAAGAATGCTCTGCCTATCTCACAGTTTAAATGTGTAGTTAGGAATAATAGTGACTCTGTACAAGCAAAAGAACAACTTCTTGAAATGAAGTCAAGATTCCTACACCGTGGGTATGCAGAACAACATCTGAACAATCATCTAAAGCAATTCTGGGATTTTTCACAAGATGAAGCTCTGGTAGCGAAAAACAATAAGGCGTACACGGATAGGATGACATTTTTGACTACCTACACGGTGGATAAACAAGGCCTTCCAGCTGTTCTGACGAAAGATTGGAATATTGTGCAGTCTGACACCAACCTCCCTTTTTCTAATATGGGACCCCCTAGAGTGAGCTTTAGAAAATCAAGATCTATTCGGGACACTCTTGTTAAAGTAGACCCTATAGGATGCTACAAAAAACAGACATGGCTTAATCCACCGAAGCAGGGTTGCTATAAGTGTCTAGGATGTACAACCTGTAATGGCTTGAGTACAACAAAATACTTTGTACACCCACATACTAATCGAAAATTTACTATCAAACACAGGGTGACATGTACTACTGAATACGTTGTGTATCTCATCCGTTGTCCGTGTGGACTCTGTTATGTTGGCAAAACAATTGACAACCTATGTATCCGCATGGCCAACCATCGCACTGCCATTAGATCTGCTATTGACAAACAACAATCAGATCAGCCTGTTGCGAGGCATTTTGCACTGGCGGGCCATACGGTGTCTAATCTTAGGTATGTCATTATTGACCATGTCCCTAGACTAAGCAGAGGGGGAGACAGGGCCAATCTTCTTTTACAAAAAGAATGGCACCCAAAGGGTTAAATGTAAATTTAGATTGGCACTGCTTCTTATAACCTTTCAACCTATTATGCTTGTGATTGCAATGGTGGTCCAATTACAGTATGAGTGTTTGCTTCTGATTGCCATTTCTTAACACTATATTCATTAAATGCCTTCCAATAATGTAAGCATATATCGCTATGTGATTAGGTTTTATTTTTTTATTTAATATTCTACCTTATCTCTTCTTCTGTCTGCTTTATGCCATCTCCTACTCTGTATCCTTTATATATGACTGGCTGTTATTAATAATACTTTATCTAATATTGTGTTGCTGTATGTTTTGTTTAGGAAGCGTCATCCGGCTCCCATGGCAACCTTTGGCACTGTCACTCAGTGCAGATGGGCGGGCCTGCTAGTTCCGGGATCCGACGCTTTGGTTAGTAGAGGGACGCGACTACCGGTTGCCATGGCAACCCCCGGACCTGCGCAGTGGTGCGGGGAAGACGCCATGGTTGCTTCCGGTTTCGTCGCTCACTTGGTGGAGGGTAAGTTTATTTATTGCACTTCTTAACATGCTTTTAACATGGTCTGAGGACGGGGCTAATTACCCCGAAACTTTACTATTATTAAATTAATACATTGCAAGACCCGGAGAGTGCGTCCTTTTTTCTGCTATATTGTTTACTTTTGATGCACCCCGGGCAAACTACAGATTTATACAGTGCGTGCAGAGCTCTGAGACTTTATGTATATATATATATACACATATATATATATATGCATCGATCAGTGGTGATGACGGCCATTGGTTGTGTGGGAGGGTTAGGAGGGAGGCCGGGGGTGGCCCATCGCTGGAAAAAAAAATGTTCACAGCGGCAGGTAGGGGGGATGAGGGAGAGAAGATCAGGAGGGGGGATAAGGGAAAGGGGAACAGAGCTGGCCTTACACATTTTGGCCCATGTACACGGGCTTTAAGACAAGTATATACAGGCGTACCTCTGAGATATTGTGGGTTTGGTTCCAGACCACCGCAATAAAACAAATATAGAAATAAGTGAGTCACACTCATTTTTTTTGTTTCCCAGTGCATATAAAAGTTATATTTACACTATACTGCAGTCTATTATGTCTACCTTAATTAAAAAATACTTTATTGCTAAAAGAAATGCTAAACATTATCTGAGCCTTCCACCAGTCATAATCTTTTTGCTGGTGGCGTTTATATACATAGGTATGTATATTTGTATATACATGTATTCATTAAAATTATGGGGGGAGATAAAAAACTGAAATTAAAATCCTCCATGTCTCAAAATTAAATCAATGTAAATATTTGCATAGGAAATTAGCACATCTAGGCAAGTATCAAGCGGGGATACTTGCCTAGATGTGCTAATTTCCTATGCAAATATTTACATTGATTTATATACAGGTAGCCCTCGGTTTACAACGGTTCAATTTACACCGTTTCAGAATAACAACCTTTTTTTCCAGTCATGTGACTGCTATTGAAAAGCATTGAGAAGCAGTGCATTGAGTAAAATAGCCAGTAGGTGGAGCTGTCTGCTTGTGTTGCAGCAAAGCCAAGCAAGCTGAAATTAATCAGTTTAACCAGACCTGAGCTATCGAGCAGATTTCAAAGGAACAAGATTTTCCTGTCTATAAATCAGTCCAGATTGGAATGCATAGAAAGAACTGTTTGCAGAAAAATGGAAGTGAAGTCTGTGTTGTGTGATTATTTTATTAGGTATATAATGTTGTTTAGCAAATGTTTTTGTTCATTTAACTTAGTTTAATTATATATTCTGTGTTGTGTGATTATTTTATTAGGTTTATAATGCTGTTTAGCATTTAAAGTCTTCATTTCAAAGCTTTAAAAATAATGTATTAGGTGTTACTTATGACAATTTTGAGAGGGACCTGGAACCTAACTCCCTCGCTTCCCATTGACTTACATTATAAACTGGGTTTCAATTTACAACGGTTTCGATTTACAACCATTCCTTCTGGAACCTAACCCCGGCATAAACTGAGGGCTGCCTGTACATGTATATTTGTTTATATGTGTATATATGTTGGAAAAATGGCGTAATAGACTTGCTTGACAAAGAGTTGCCACAAACCTTCAATTTGTAAAAGGAGCAATAAAACAGGTTATGCCTGTATGTATGTATGTATGTATATATATATATATATATATATATATATATATACACACAGTGGGGCAAAAAAGTATTTAGTCAGCCACCAATTGTGCAAGTTCTCCCACTTAAGAAGATGAGAGAGGCCTGTAATTTTCATCATAGGTATACCTCAACTATGAGAGACAAAATGTGGAAACAAATCCAGACAATCACATTGTCTGATTTGGAAAAAATGTATTTGCAAATTATGGTGGAAAATAAGTATTTGGTCAATATCAAAAGTTCATCTCAATACTTTGTTATATATCCTTTGTTGGCAATGACAGAGGTCAAACATTTTCTGTAAGTCTTCACAAGGTTGTCACACACTGTTGCTGGTATGTTGGCCCATTCCTGCATGCAGATCTCCTCGAGAGCACTGATGTTTTGGGGCTGTCGCTGGGCAACACGGACTTTCAACTCCCTCCAAAGGTTTTTTTTTGGTTTGAGATCTGGAGACTGGCTAGGCCACTCCAGGACCTTGAAATGCTTCTTACGAAGCCACTCCTTCGTTGCCCGGGCGGTGTGTTTGGGATCATTGTCATGCTGAAAGACCCAGCCACGTTTCATCTTCAATGCCCTTGCTGATAGGAGGTTTGCACTCAAAATCTCACGATACATGGCCCCATTCATTCTTTCATGTACACGGATCAGTCGTCCTGTTCCCTTTGCAGAGAAACAGCCCCAAAGCATGATGTTGCCACCCCCATGCTTCACAGTAGTTATGGTGTTCTTTGGTTGCAACTCAGCATTCTCTCTCCTCAAAACACGACGAATTGTGTTTCTACCAAACAGTTCTACTTTGGTTTCATCTGACCATATGACATTCTCCCAATCCGCTTCTGGATCATCCAAATGCTCTAGCATACTTCAGATGGGCCCGGACCTGTACTGGCTTAAGCAGGGGGACACGTCTGGCACTGCAGGATCTGAGTCCCTACTGGCGTAGTGTGTAACTGATGGTAGCCTTTGTTACGTTGGTCCCAGCTCTCTGCAGGTCATTCTCTCGTTCCCCCCATGTGGTTCTGGGATGTTTGCTCACCGTTCTTGTGATCATTTTGACCCCACGGGTTGAGATCTTGCGTGGAGCCCCAGATCGAGGGAGATTATCAGTGGTCTTGTATGTCTTCCATTTTCTAATTATTGCTCCCACAGTTGATTTCCTCACACCAAGCTGCTTGCCTATTGCAGATTCAGACTTCCAAGCCTGGTGCAGGTCTACAATTTTGTTTCTGGTGTCCTTCGACAGCTCTTTGGTCTTCACCATAGTGGAGTTTAGAGTGTGACTGTTTGAGGTTGTGGACAGGTGTCTTTTATACTGATAAAAAGTTCAAACAGGTGCCATTAATACAGGTAATGAGTGGAGGACAGAGGAGCCTCTTAAAGGAAAAGATACAGGTCTGTGAAAGCCAGAAATCTTGATTGTTTGTAGGTGACCAAATACTTATTTTCCACCATAATATACAAATAAATTCTATCCAAATCAGACAATGTGATTGTCTAGATTTGTTTCCACATTTTTTCTCTCATAGTTGAGGTATACCTATGATGAAAATTACAGGCCTCTCTCATCTTCTTAAGTGGGAGAACTTGCACAATTGGTGGCTGACTAAATACTTTTTTGCCCCACTGTGTATATATATATATATATAATATATATATATATATAGTACTAAAATACCATCAGATATATGTAGAAATATGTATTTATGAATAAATACAACATATTCTTGTATGTGAAGAACACTAGTATATTAAAATCATATTTTTATGTTGGGGTAGCGCACATGACAATATTCGATTGGGTTGGCCCTGCAAGTTGGGTGTTTCCCCCCCACACTTTTTTTGCTCCATTGACTTATATGGAGTAGTAAATGAACGCGCACGTGATATTCTAACTTCGGCTTTTTGCGCTTGTTGGGTTAGCGCGTGAGAGAAAACGGTTTACTTTCAATTCACAATACAAGCGCAACCGACAAGCAAAAAAAAAGCTTACTTCTAGTGCAGTTAACGCTCGAGTTAAATAGCGATCCACTCATAATCTGGCCCTTAGCATTAAAGGGGTTTAAGGTGCTAACAGAATGCTGTAATGTGTATTGCTTTATTATTGCACTTTTAGTTGCATATAGTTATGTATTTAACACCTGAAAAATTATGAAACACATAGTTAAAGTTGGTTCCTGAGCAGCAATGCACTACTTGGGGCTAGCTGAACGCATCTGGTGAACCAATGATAAGATTATATATATATATATATATATATATATATATATATATATATATATATATATATATATATATATATATATGTATGTATGTATGTATGTATGTATATATATATATATATATATATACATACACACATGTAGCCACTAATCACCAGTTAGGTTCCAGTAGTAAATTGCTTCTCCTTAACCTACCTAAGTATGCTTTTCAATAAAGGATACCAACAGAAGTATCTTGACTACATTACTTTAGTCTCTTTAAATAACATTCTTAGTAAAAATGCACGGTTAATTTTTTGCATGGCTGTAAAGATCCAATGCAGAAACATGCCCAACACTTAGTTAATGCTCCCTCAAAGGAAAAGCTGTCTCATCAGGGAAACCTGGTATAAACAGCACCAGGAAAGAAGGGCCACAGTCCCATAAACACATGGAAACTACTACTACTTTTAAAGCCAACAGGAAAGGTAGGGTGCTCCAAAGATTTCAATGAAGCTTCTACTTACAACCTGGCCTGGTACTGTACACCTAACAAGTGTTATATTATCAGAGGGATGAGTAAACCATTATTAAACATGCATACTTGGTGGACCTGCTCCAAATTTAGAAATCTAAATTTTAAACTACCAAAACTGCTTTACTACATATTGGCATTCAATCTCTACCCAAACAGGGATAATTTTGTGTATATTTGTTGATGGTAGTTAAACTAGCCATTGTTAGATCTTGGAATCGCTCTACACCTTCATTTTGGATTACAGTAATTGAGATTATGCAATTCATCCACTGTATGGAGCAATACTCTTTTTATGCTATTAACAATACAGCTCTTTTTGAGATAATTTGGGCTGATTGGATCATGGAATATTACCCTTCCTGGATCCCCTCTATTATGTAAGTCATCAATTTTCTTTTTCTTTCTTTATTGTTCTTGAGTTCCTTAGACGAGCAGGATGTGAGATATCCATTTTCCCTTCCATTTTTTTCTCTCTTTACCCTTTGATTTATTTATTTTTCTCTCTCTAAAAATATCCAGATGATGGTTGTAATGTTATAATGAGTCAATTTTTCTGTTTAATAATGTTAGTTCACACATTTGTACAATTACAACAACTCTTTCAGATACACTTTGTGGGGTGATCTGTGTATCATCGAGCTCCAATTTGATCTTGTTTTCTAATATATCTGTATTACTTTCTTCTCTCAATAAAAATATAAATTAAAAAAACATTACTAAACCATGTATAAACAATTATATTTTTTGTGTATGTTATCAGAAAAAGAAAACCAATTGTAAACAATTCATAAATCTTATGAGAAAGAGAAACGTGGCCGATTCTCTTATGTCCTTTTCAAACTAGTCTAGTCAACAACAGTCTTTGTTCTACAACATGATCACTCATTGGTGTAACTCTTTTCAAGTCATGGCATCCACAATGCATGTAATAACTTTATTGACAACCCTCGGTAGTACAAAACATTTTACTGTATACATATATTTATATTATTTTAATCTGAAACATAGTGAAAATTACATCTGTCCAGTGTTTGCACTTTAAGTTAACTTTACATGTGGTATACTCACCACATTACATAAACCTGAAATTAACTGATCAAAAGAAAAGTATTTCAATTCGAGGAAGATACATCTGTTGTAAAACACATTTTCCATATTCCAGTTGTAGGATATTTAGTGGCTTATTCGTATACATACACTCCAAGTAAATAAGAACATACAGAGAATGTGGATATGCTACAGGTTAGACCCTGAGAAAATAAAACATTTCACTTATTTGAAACGTCAATTACGTACATACACTGACGTTAACTCCAATGAACAGAAAAAAAGCAAACAAAAAAGATACGGAAGTTGTTGTGCTATACCAGTGCCAGTCCATTTAACTCTTTTGAATCAATGTGCCATGATATGTCTGATCAGTGGAGTTTTCTTTTCGATTCTGCTTAATAAATGGTCCTTATTTATACCAGCTAAAAAATTTAGTTCAAAATAAAAAAAAAACTTTATGTTTGGGTATTTGGGAACAATAGTCTATATTTTATAGAAAATAATTAACAAACAAGAAATTAAAAAATATCATACTGTTATATTCACAGATTTTGTTTAAAAACAAACAAACAGATGTGTGTGTATAGACCAACACACAATACACGTACAATATCTATATGTTGTTGGAGTGCATCACAATCTAATAGTAGCAATAGAGGGGGAAAGAAAGATTTTGATTAAAATGATAATTCACTAAAGGTGATAATATTGCTAAATGTGCAATAAAATGTCAAGAGCTCCAGAACAAAAAGAATAATAAATATTTTGCCCGTTGAAATGATTATCACTGTATATTTGTTGCTGTGTTTGTGGGGCTCCTAGTATACTATTTTTTCTTCTATTATAAATACTATCGGAGGATAAGATACTTGAACATATTCTGTTTAGCATTCAGAGCTGCATATAAACTAGTCAGAGATCTCTATATAGAACAAGAATCATTTATAAACTATGTAAACATAACGTTTTGTGCAGCATTTGACAACATGTAAAACCAAGGGAGAGTTCCAATGCTACAGCGCTAACTCACTGAGGTGCCAACTGAATCTAAATAATGGTATGGAGTGTTGATTTTTTTAAAGAAAACAAAGTGATATATATATATAGTTTTGATAGAGCCTCTAATTTTTAGTAAAATTCCCATTTTCTTTATGACCTCCTCAAAAGGCTAGTAGTGATTGGCACATACAGGTGCTTAATATGTTGTTGTATCCTCACCTATAGTAACACAGGGGCACAAAAAAGACTGTGTAGGGGTTAAAGGGACATGAAACCCAAAATGTTTCTTTCATTCTTGTGATATCCTTTATTGAAGGAGCAACAATGCAGTACTGGGAGCTAGCTGAACACGCCAGTAAGCCAATGACAGGAGGCATGTATGTGCCGCCACTAATCAGCAGCTAGCTCCCGGCCTACCTCAGTATTCTTTTCAACAAAAGATACCAAAGGAACAAAGAAAATTTCACAGTTAATTGGAAAGTTGTTTATAATGACATGCTCTATCTGAATCATAAAAACGCTGTGTTTCATATCCCTTTAACCACAGAGTAAAATAATTTTATTTGCCCCATTATTAATATTTTCATGGTGCCTAAAGAGACAGGTTCCAATCCAGGATTTAGTTTATTTATTGATGCATTGCTTAGCCTCTAAAATTGTGATTCAGTAGGGATTTGACAGTTTGTATAATTCTTTATGCTTAGAAATATTGGATAGGGATTGACTATATATTTGCCAACAAAGGGACAGATTATATTTCATTTGTAAACTTTACTAGCATAAAAAAAGCAAACAGTTTCCTATGCACATAAAGATTTTAGATTTAGCTACAAGTTGTAAAGTTTACAACTGGAATAGAATCTACATCCAATTAAGTATTAATTGCACCTAAATCTGTGTGACACAATTCTACAGTGAATTAAAACTGCCCATTATTTTAAATGGTTGTTAAAAGAATCAACCACTTCAGGGGCTGCAATGTGTTCTCCCAAGGACTGAATGACCCAAACGGAGTCATATCTCCTATGAGGTAATACTACATTAAGTTTAGCCTATTGCCTCTGCATAATAACAAAGCATGAAGCTAAGTATGTTCTGGCCTGAGAGGAACATATTCTAACTGTACTCTTCGCTCAGCGATTTTAAATGTATTTATAGGTTTCACATAGCAGAGGAATGGAATTCAAGCTTAACTAAAACTCTAGTTTCCCTGTCATTTAAAGGGTCATTTTAAGATTATTTGATATAAATCATTAGCGCATGTAATATTTGTATTACTGATCTTGTTTAATATGTATCTTAAAAGGACTTTAAACGGCTGAGCACAGCTACAAAAGAATGGTTACTCAGTGTGTTATTGTTTTTGTCTTCTGAGCCGCTTTATTGTTTTAACTATTTACAGGTCCTGGTTGGTGAAGCTCTGCATCTTCGTACTGGCCACCGCCATCTTGTGACAGAAACAGTGCAGATTCTCTGATCAGTCATGTGCAGGCAGCTGTATCATTTGTTTGCAGTTTGTGTGCATGATACAGCGTGGGAGCTTTATATTTTTTACACAGAATACAGCAATACAGCTGCTGCAAAAATCTAAAGCACATTATACAGTTGTCAAAAAGACAGAAATCTTACTGATCTGGTAATCAACACAGTTTTTGTATAGGGGGTGAGAATACCTGTGCTCCAAGATGGAGGTGCCCAGCATGAAAAGGCGGAGCTTCACCATCGGCCAACCGTAAGGGGTTAAAATAGGACAACGGCTTTGAAGTGAGCAGCATGCACAGGAGGAAAAACAATAGCATATAGAGTATTATCCATGCTATTGTACGTGACACAAGATGGCTGGCGATGGGAGACAACTTGTAACTGCCATTCTTAAAGGGACATGAAACGACTTAGGTAGAACATACAACTTTCCAGTTTACTTCTATTATCAAATTTGCTTCATTCTCTTGGTATCATTTGTTGAAGGAGCAGCAATGCACTACTGGTTTCTAACTGAACACATGGGTGAGCCAATGACAGTATATATATATGCAGCCACCAATCAGCAACTAGAACCTAGGTTCTTTGCTGCTCCATAGCTTTCCTAGATAAACCTTTCAGAAAAGGATAACAAGAGAAGGAAGCAAATTACATAATAGAAGTAAACTGGAAAGTTGTTTAAAATGGTATGCCCTATCTGAATCATGAATGTCTAATTATGACTTTACTGTCCCTTTAATTGTCTTACCGACCATACTCTGCTTGCATCTCCTGAGTGGGGCTTTTACCCTTCCAAAAATGGTAAACACATAGTAAGTTAGGGTCAGTAAGTAAAAATAACATGTTCTAATGAATTTAAGTATGTAATGTTTGCTTTTCAATGTCTCTTTAAAATATCTGAATGCTAAAGAAACCTTCAGGAACTCTGCCCTGCAGTGAACAACAATGGAAATAAAATATTATATGTAATGTTACATTAAACAAATATAAAAAATAATCACTCTTTACTCATTTTCAGCTGAATTTGCTCATATACAGTTTTAGGGTCTTTGTAGGGAATATTTAAATACTTGTGCGATGAATGTGTTGATCCGTATGGATAAGAAGCAGCTAGGGAAGTGGTGTTGGCTTAGATTACATTCTAGAGCCGGAAAATTATTGCTGACTAAGCCAGGCAAGCAAAAATAAAATGAAGTGCCAATGCAGGTATATCCCACAGTTTTACAAATATTGCACTAAACTCCGGAAGCCTGGAATCCTGCAAAAGCTATCATGCCTTTACTCCATTCATTCCTATGTACCAATAGGAATCAGTTTACACAACCACCAGTGCACATCTGATATGATTGACCCGGGTTTAAAGGTGCGGACGCCTGCTCTTGCCGCTCGGTGTTGTGATATATGCTACAATCAATCAGATAGTCTTTATGTTTAAGGTAAACAGTGATGTAGTGAAATTAATTCCTTGTAGCCCTATTCCTTGCAGTGAAGTTGTTTTCTTTCATTCATATTGATGGAGCTGGGTATTTATGGAAGACTGGAGCTGTGAGTTACAGACAGTTCATCCTTTCCATTAGCAGCATAGGAAATATGCAGTCAAATCTCTCTGTACAAATGTTAATGAACGTTTAAATTAAAGCCCACATGCCTTCTGCACTTGTCACAAAAGCCCATTCCGTTTCAGTATAATTCTTGGCTTAGGTCATCTGAGTTCCATTTTGTCATGTGCCTGTTTATAAGGGGTCAGATTCCAGCTTTATCATTATAGAAAGGCGTGACGTGAAACATGTAACAATGTGTGCAGACACGAACAGGTTTCATCTGTCCATAGCGAGGTAACGGAGCAGAATGGGAAGAGCAGCGGGAACAGAAAATCTACAGGAGACAAAAATGTAATTAAAAAAGAAAGGGTTATATGGAAACAAATGCAAGAGGAATATAAGAGTTATTGAAAGAGTAGTCTAATCCGACAATATTGGGAAATGATAGATAGTAAAAAGTCGTGCAACAACGGTTCTCTCTGATACTGTGATTGTGGAATCTGAAATCAAGGAACAACGGGTTGTGATGTTGTTTCTTTTTGTTTTTGTTATGAATGTGTTACAATAACTGCTATCAATGTCAGCACGTATGTTGTAAAACAAATAAAAATTTAAAGAAAAAAGAAAAAGAAAGGGTTAATTATAGGTAAAGTACAGAAAATCACTCCGCAATACAAAAAAAAAAAAACAGCGCATATTTAATATGTATTATTACACAGGATTGGCATTATTATAGGAAGATAAAGGATGTTGTAATATCATACGGTAATGCTTACAATTAAAATGTCATCAAAACGCCACATTCATCTTTGTGTGTGTGTGTATATATATATATATATATATATATATATACACACACACACATATATATATATATAAAAATATATAGATATATACACACACACACTGTGTGTATATATATATATATATATATATATATACACACACACACATACATACAAACACTGTATATGTGTGTATATATATATATATATATATATATATATATATATATATATATATATATATATATATACACACATAGTCATGGCCAAAAATATTGGAACCCCTGCATTTCTGTCAAATACACCACTTCGCCCAGAAAATTGCTGCAATTACAAATGTTTAGGCATTCTCATATTTATTTCTTTTGTTTGTATTGTTATGACACAAAAAAGTGGAGAAAAAAAGGCCAAATCTGACACATTCCACGCAAAACTCCAAAAATGGACAGAACAAAATTATTGTCACCTCAACATTTTAAGAAATAACTGCATTTCAAGTTTGTGATGCTCCTGTAATTTGTAATTAAACTCACCTGTATCAATTAACAGGTGCTGACAATATAGAAATCACACCGGCAACCAGTTGAAATGGTGAAAAATGTACTCAACTTTTCTGTTGTGCGTCTCTGTGTGCCACACTGAGCATGGAGAAGAGAAAGAACAGCAAAGAATTGTCTGAGGATTTGAGAACAAAAATTGTGGAAAAGCATGGACAATCTCAAGGTTACAAGTCCATCTCTAGAGATCTTAATGTTCATTTGTCCACTGTGCGCAACATTGTCAAGAAGTTTACAGCCCATGGCACTGTAGCTAATCTCCCTGGACGAGGACGAAAGAAAAATTGATCGAAGATTGCAACAAAGGATTGTTCGAATTGTGGATGAAGAACCTTGATCATCTTCAAGCTGACTTTCAGGCACAGGGTACAAATGTGTCAGCTCGCACTATATGTCACCATCTGAATGAAAATGGACGCTATGGTAGGAGCCCAGGAGGACCCCACTGCTGACACAGAAACATAAAAAAGCCAGATTGGAGTTTGCCAAAACTTACCTGAGGAAGCCAAACTCCTTTAGGGAGAAATTGAGGGTGCCAATAATTTTGTCCAGTCCATTTTTGGAGGTTTGCGTGGAATGTGTCAGATTTGGCTTTATTTCTATTTTACACATACATACATACAAATAATATATATATATATATATATATATATATATATATATATATATATATATATATATATATATATATATATATACATACACACACACACATATACATACATACACACAGAGTATTGACGCCCATCCACTTGCAAATAAACTAAACATTTTTAAATGCTGCAAAATTGCCTGCAAAAAATACATGTGCTTTTATGTCAAAATTGGGATCTTAGTCACACAATATGGCCATATACTTCTTAGCCAGTCCCCAACTTACAAGGTGTCCCAATGTTGACTAGTCCTAACACTACAATGCTTTGCCTTTATGAAGAATTTGAAGTAAATCAATTCAGTCTTTTTAAAATAATTAATAAATTAATAAAAATAATTAATAATGAAAGCAAAAGAAAAACAATTTATGCTTACCTGATAAATTCATTTATTTCATGGTGGTGAGAGTCCACGATTACTCCTGGGAATTACTCTTCCTTACCATTAAGAGGAGGCAAAGATTCCCAAACCCCAAAATCTCTATAAAATCCCTCCCTCCTCACATGTACCTCATTCTAACGTATAGCCAAGCAAAATGAGGTAAGAAAAAGGAATATGAGCCATAAAAGGAGCAGAGAAAAAAAAGATTTGCTCAAGAAAAAAACTAACCCTAAAAAACATAGGGTGGGGTCTTGTGAACTCTCACCGCCATGAAAGAAATTAATTTATCAGGTAAGCACAAATTATGTTTTCTTCCATACAGGTGGCGAGTCCACAATTCAATACTTCTGGGAACTAATAACGAAGCTGTGAATCCACAACCCCACAAAAACCCAACAAGGGCAACATTTTTGTTTTTTAATGCACTTAAAAAATTAAATCAATCAGGCAAGAAAGGACCTTCCTACCAAAGGCTACCTCATAAAAAGCAAAAACATTAAATTGGTATTTTGTAAAGTATGCAAAGAAGACCAAGTAGCTACCTTGCAAATTTGGTCAACTGAAGCCTCGTTATTGAGAGCCCAAGTAGTGGCGACTGACCTAGTAGAATAAGCAGTAATCCGTTGCGGTGGTGGTTGACCTGCCTCCAAATAAGCCTTATGAATCAAGAGTTTCAACCAAGAGGCCAGCAGAAACGTTCTGTCCTTTTCTAGCAGCAGAAAAGTGAATGAGCAAACTAGAAGTCTGTCTTCAGTCCTTAGTAGCATCAATATAATATGTCAATGCTCTAACAACATCCAAATTATGCAAAGGTCTCTCTGAAGCATTCTTTGGATCAGGACACAAATAAGGGACAACAATTCCTCTGCTAATGTTGTCTGAAGAAAAAACTTTAGCCAAAAAGTCAAATGTAGTCCGAAAAACTGCCTTATCCTGATGAAAAATAAGATAAGGAGGATTACAAGAGCAGATAACTCTGAAACTCTTCTAGCAGAAGAGATAGCCAAAAGGAACACAACTTTCAAGAAAGCAATTTACTATCCACCTTATGCATAAGTTGAAAAGGAGGAACCTGCAAAACTCTTAACACCAGGTTAAGATTCAATGGTTGAGAAATTGACTTGATCATAGGCTTAATAGTTACCTGATAAAAAGGAAATAAACCACCTAAACTATTTCTACAATTGTACACGTCCCTTATTCTAAAACTAGATAAAAACCCAGAAGATAAGGGTGCTTACAGACCAATTGCCTTACTGAATATTGATGATAAAATCCTGACATCCATTATATATATTATATTATATATATTATATTATATATAACAGAATGCACAACCTAATGAATATTATTCATAAGGATCAATCAGGTTTTATAAAAGGTAGATCATCTATATCAAACCTTCGTAAAATCTTCGTCTTACTGTCCTACCTAAATGCTCAAGTTTCAAGATCTGAAGTTAGTGGATCCCATAATCCTTTCCTTAGAAGCTAAAAAAAGCTTTTGACTCTATAATCTATGATAATTTATTTACAACTCTCCATAAATTTGGTTTTAAAGGCAAAATACTTAATTTAATAGCGTCACTCTATAACTTTCCAACTTCTTCCCTGATGGTCAACTCATTAATCTCAAATTTATTCGTGTTATACAGAGGCACAAGACAGGGATGCCCTCTCTCCCCACTTTTGTTTGACTTGGCTATAGAATCCTTGGCAATTACATTAAGATCCAGCATTGGTATGCATGTAATAAATTTTTTAAACATGAGTCACATAAATAAGCTAAAAGGAGAGACCTCAGCTTCTTTACAATAAACACACTCAGTATTACCAGCGCACGGAAATGTGTGCTGGTATTACAAGTGCGGCACATTGCCCGGAAGCCAAGTGCTCACGAGAGCGTGCTTCTATAGGCTTCAATGGGAGCCTCATTTTCATGCCGATAGACACGGCAAACCGCCTAGGGCAGCAGGCAAATCGCACAGCCTTGGGCAGCAATAGAATTTATATTTATATGCTTATATACATATATATTTGTGTTTATATGTGTATATACACATATAAACACACACACACACACACACACATATATATATATATATATATATATATATATATATATATCTTAGGCGCCATTTAAAAAACAAACAAAAAAAAACCACTCCACATCCCCTCACTTTAATCCCTTATAACTGCTTTGTGCAGTTAAAACAAAATATGCTCATATTTATTTTTTATTTTAATGAACTGTCCACTTTATTTTGGGGCAAATTTTTATATTTACCCGAGGTCTGATCTCTGGTTTATTATGCTTAACGCAAAGTGAAACCGCAAGCTTGCGGTCACATTAACAAGCCACTTGTAATGGCTGGATATTTAACATGCGCCTATAAACGTGGATATTTGCCCCTGTATGGGTGTACGTTAAGATAGCGCTCCACTCATAATCTGGCCCTTAATCTTTGTAGGAAGGTGTTCAGGAGACTTATAATGTAGATTTAGGGACAGAATCAGACAGCTCCCTTAAAGGGACAGTATACACTCATTTTCATATAACTGCATGTAATAGACACTACTATAAAGAATAATATGCACAGATACTGATATAAAAATCCAGTATAAAACTGTTTAAAAACTTACTTAGAAGCTGTCAGTTTGGCTCTGTTGAAAAGGTAGCTGGAAAGCCCACTGCAAGTGGCAAATAAGACACTCCCCCCTCCCCCTTCTTTTGCATATGAAAAGACCCTTTACACAAACAGGAGCAAGCTGGAGAAGGTAGCTGACGGTATTCAAATAAAACTTTGGGGCTTGGTTAGGAGTCTGAAAATCAGAGCAATGTTATTTAAAAATAAGCAAAACTTTATGGGCTATATAAATAGATCATCTATAAAACATTTATGCAAAGAAAAAATGAGTGTATAATGTCCCTTTAAAGCATTGACAAAGCCAAGCAATAAACACTATAAAAAGCTATTGAGGAATGGAAATAACTTATCCCCTCCTAAACAATGCGCACTAAGCCGAAATGCAAAACAAAGCAGGAGACATAAACTTCCCATCCGAAGCCTAGATAACACTCAGCAGTATGAAAAAACAATGATGAAAAAATGTATAAGGTAATTTCGTGCACCAAAACATGATGTGCACAAGACAGAGGACATACGTGCGCTAACATGACGTACATAATCCAGCCAAAGAGTGAAAAAAAGTGACAGATCTAAATAGACGTGTGCTGCAGACGAGAGTTAAACCAACGTGCGCTATCCCGGGTCTACATGCAAAATTTAAACATATGCAAAACACCAAAGGGAATAATGTATGTGTTTGTGTGTGTGTGTATATATATATATATATATATATATATACACACACATCAAAAGACTGTAAGAGAAAAGAAAGGACTCATAATAAATGATCCTTAATAAAGATAGGGAATAAACACCTTTTTTTTTTTTAATTTCAGGCACTAAGAAAGCAGAGTACCTAATACACATCACCATTCAAATCAACAACATACGTAAGTGCAAGTGACAATGAATACAATATAAAAAAATAGCTATGTCACGTGACTAATAAGGGCCCATATAACGATGTACATCGACAACAAGTAAATACAGAAGAATACAACAAATCCACTACACCCCAGCAGCACACAGAGACCCCCTTAGCAAAAAAGCCAGGGAGGCAGAGCCTGGGCAGGTTCACATATAGGGATCTAAGTGGATTGTATTAAACCTAAAGTAGAAAGCAGGCTTAAACATTCAGAGGCAAAGTAATATACAGTGAAAGCCAAAAGCTAGAGGAAGCCCTGTCTACAAGAGATGTAGGGGGAGAAACGTGCGTAGGCATTGGTCGCCTGTATCACGTGACCCCGCCAATCGGATTTCATCTGTGTTATACGCCCCCGCTGTTTGGCGGTGCCTTTGAGGCTGACAGAACTTTGAGGTGTTGGCGAAGCTAAACGGTGTGTCTGGAATTAAGCCTGTCCTTTTCTACATTTGAAGACAGATACGTTTTGCAACTCACATTTAAGTGGGACCGTCTATGGATTATAGATGTGAATTTGCACCATAAACTGTGACTCTCTTTGTGGAGGGTTGTTTCATGACCCTTTTACGAGGAACATTATGTTTCCAGCATGAATGTATCTGCTGCTACTAACAGCTTATCTGCCTATTTACATTTGCTTGATCTCATTCAATCTTGCTTACGCTTTTGGCTTTCACTGTATATTACTTTGCCTCTGACTGTTTAAGCCTGCTTTCTACTTTAGGTTATTACGATCCACTTGGATCCCTATATGTGAACCTGCCCAGGCTCTGCCTCCCTGGCATTTTTGCTAAGGGGGTTCTGTTTGGAGCTGGGGTTTAGTGGATTTGTTGTATTCTTCTGTATTTACTTGTTGTCTATGTACATCATTATATGGGCCCTTCTTATTCACGTGACATAGCTAGTTTTTAGATTGTATTCATTATCACTTGCACTTATGCATGTTATTGATCTGAATGGTGATAATTAAACTTATATTTACCTTTACCTTAAATTTAAAAAACATAATTTATGCTTACCTGATAAATTCCTTTCTTCTGTTGTGTGATCAGTCCACGGGTCATCATTACTTCTGGGATATAACTCCTCCCCAACAGGAAATGCAAGAGGATTCACCCAGCAGAGCTGCATATAGCTCCTCCCCTCTACGTCAGTCCCAGTCATTCGACCAAGAATCAACGAGAAAGGAGTAACCAAGGGTGAAGTGGTGACTGGAGTATAATTTAAAAGATATTTACCTGCCTTAAAAACAGGGCGGGCCGTGGACTGATCACACAACAGAAGAAAGGAATTTATCAGGTAAGCATAAATTATGTTTTCTTCTGTTATGTGTGATCAGTCCACGGGTCATCATTACTTCTGGGATACCAATACCAAAGCAAAAGTACACGGATGACGGGAGGGATAGGCAGGCTCATTATATAGAAGGAACCACTGCCTGAAGAACCTTTCTCCCAAAAATAGCCTCCGAAGAAGCAAAAGTGTCAAATTTGTAAAATTTGGAAAAAGTATGAAGCGAAGACCAAGTTGCAGCCTTGCAAATCTGTTCAACAGAGGCCTCATTCTTAAAGGCCCAAGTGGAAGCCACAGCTCTAGTGGAGTGAGCTGTAATTCTTTCAGGAGGCTGCTGACCAGCAGTCTCATAGGCTAAACGTATTATGCTACGAAGCCAAAAAGAGAGAGAGGTAGCAGAAGCTTTTTGACCTCTCCTCTGTCCAGAATAAACGACAAACAGGTAAGAAGTTTGGCGAAAATCTTTAGTTGCCTGCAAGTAGAACTTGAGGGCACGAACTACATCCAGATTGTGTAGAAGACGTTCCTTCTTTGAAGAAGGATTTGGACACAAGGATGGAACAACAATCTCTTGATTGATATTCCTGTTAGTGACCACCTTAGGTAAGAACCCAGGTTTAGTACGCAGAACTACCTTGTCTGAGTGAAAAATCAGATAAGGAGAATCACAATGTAAGGCTGATAACTCAGAGACTCTTCGAGCCGAGGAAATAGCCATTAAAAACAGAACTTTCCAAGATAACAATTTTATATCAATGGAATGAAGGGGTTCAAATGGAACACCCTGTAAAACGTTAAGAACTAAGTTTAAACTCCATGGCGGAGCAACAGCTTTAAACACAGGCTTGATCCTAGCCAAAGCCTGACAAAAAGCCTGGACGTCTGGATTTTCTGACAGACGCCTGTGTAACAAGATGGACAGAGCTGAAATCTGTCCCTTTAATGAACTAGCTGATAAACCCTTTTCTAACCCTTCTTGTAGAAAAGACAATATCCTAGAGATCCTAACCTTACTCCAGGAGTAAAGTTTGGATTCGCACCAGTATAGGTATTTACGCCATATTTTATGGTAAATCTTTCTGGTAACAGGCTTCCTAGCCTGTATCAGGGTATCAATAACCGACTCAGAAAAACCACGTTTTGATAAAATCAAACGTTCAATTTCCAAGCAGTCAGCTTCAGAGAAGTTAGATTTTGATGTTTGAATGGACCCTGTATCAGAAGGTCCTGTCTTAGAGGTAGAGACCAAGGCGGACAGGATGACATGTCCACTAGATCTGCATACCAAGTCCTGCGTGGCCATGCAGGCGCTATTAGAATCACTGATGCTCTCTCCTGCTTGATTTTGGCAATCAATCGAGGAAGCAGCGGAAAGGGTGGAAACACATAAGCCATCCCGAAGTTCCAAGGTGCTGTCAAAGCATCTATCAGAACCGCTCCCGGATCCCTGGATCTGGACCCGTAGCGAGGAAGTTTGGCGTTCTGGCGAGACGCCATGAGATCTATCTCTGGTTTGCCCCAACGTCGAAGTATTTGGGCAAAGACCTCCGGATGAAGTTCCCACTCCCCCGGATGAAAAGTCTGGCGACTCAAGAAATCCGCCTCCCAGTTCTCCACTCCCGGGATGTGGATTGCTGACAGGTGGCAAGAGTGAGACTCTGCCCAGCGAATTATCTTTGATACTTCCACCATAGCTAGGGAGCTTCTTGTCCCTCCCTGATGGTTGATGTAAGCTACAGTCGTGATGTTGTCCGACTGAAACCTGATGAACCCCCGAGTTGTTAATTGGGGCCAAGCTAGAAGGGCATTGAGAACTGCCCTCAATTCCAGAATGTTTATTGGAAGGAGACTCTCCTCCTGATTCCATAGTCCCTGAGCCTTCAGAGAATTCCAGACAGCGCCCCAACCTAGTAGGCTGGCGTCTGTTGTTACAATTGTCCAGTCTGGCCTGCTGAATGGCATCCCCCTGGACAGGTGTGGCCGATGAAGCCACCATAGAAGAGAATTTCTGGTCTCTTGATTCAGATTCAGAGTAGGGGACAAATCTGAGTAATCCCCATTCCACTGACTTAGCATGCATAATTGCAGAGGTCTGAGGTGTAGGCGTGCAAAAGGTACTATGTCCATTGCCGCTACCATTAAGCCGATCACCTCCATGCATTGAGCTACTGACGGGTGTTGAATGGAATGAAGGACACGGCATGCATTTTGAAGCTTTGTTAACCTGTCCTCTGTCAGGTAAATCTTCATTTCTACAGAATCTATAAGAGTCCCCAAGAATGGAACTCTTGTGAGAGGAAAAAGAGAACTCTTCTTTTCGTTCACTTTCCATCCATGCGACCTTAGAAATGCCAGAACTAACTCTGTATGAGACTTTGCAGTTTGAAAGCTTGAAGCTTGTATTAGAATGTCGTCTAGGTATGGAGCTACCGAAATCCCTCGCGGTCTTAGTACCGCCAGAAGGGCACCCAGAACCTTTGTGAAGATTCTTGGAGCCGTAGCCAATCCGAATGGAAGAGCTACAAACTGGTAGTGCCTGTCTAAGAAGGCAAACCTTAGATACCGGTGATGATCTTTGTGGATCGGTATGTGAAGGTAAGCATCCTTTAAATCCACTGTGGTCATGTACTGACCCTCTTGGATCATGGGTAAGATTGTCCGAATAGTTTCCATTTTGAACGATGGAACTCTTAGGAATTTGTTTAGAATCTTTAAATCTAAGATTGGCCTGAAAGTTCCCTCTTTTTTGGGAACCACAAACAGGTTTGAGTAGAACCCTTGTCCTTGTTCCGACCGCGGAACCGGATGGATCACTCCCATTATTAACAGATCTTGTACGCAGCGTAGAAACGCTTCTTTCTTTATCTGGTTTGTTGACAACCTTGACAGATGAAATCTCCCCCTTGGGGGAGATAATTTGAAGTCTAGAAGGTATCCCTGAGATATGATCTCTAGTGCCCAGGGATCCTGAACATCTCTTGCCCAGGCCTGGGCGAAGAGAGAGAGTCTGCCCCCCACTAGATCCGGTCCCGGATCGGGGGCTCTCGGTTCATGCTGTCTTTGGGGCAGCAGCAGGTTTCCTGGCCTGCTTGCTCTTGTTCCAGGACTGGTTAGGCTTCCAGCCTTGCCTGTAACGAGCAACAGCTCCTTCCTGTTTTGGTGCAGTGGAGGTTGATGCTGCTCCTGTTTTGAAGTTCCGAAAGGGACGAAAATTAGACTGTCTAGCCTTAGCTTTGGCTTTGTCTTGAGGTAGGGCGTGGCCCTTACCTCCTGTAATGTCAGCGATAATCTCTTTCAAACCGGGCCCAAATAAAGACTGCCCCTTGAAAGGTATATTAAGTAATTTGGACTTAGAAGTAACATCAGCTGACCAGGATTTTAGCCACAGCGCCCTACGTGCCTGTATGGCGAATCCTGAGTTCTTAGCCGTAAGTTTGGTTAAATGTACTACGGCCTCCGAAATGAAGGAATTAGCTAGTTTAAGGACTCTAAGCCTGTCCGTAATGTCGTCTAGCGTAGATGAACTAAGGTTCTCTTCAAGCGACTCAATCCAAAATGCTGCCGCAGCCGTAATCGGCGCGATACATGCAAGGGGTTGTAATATAAAACCTTGTTGAACAAACATTTTCTTAAGGTAACCCTCTAATTTTTTATCCATTGGATCTGAGAAAGCACAGCTATCCTCCACCGGGATAGTGGTACGCTTAGCTAAAGTAGAAACTGCTCCCTCCACCTTGGGGACCGTTTGCCATAAGTCCCGAGTGGTGGCGTCTATTGGAAACATCTTTCTAAATATTGGAGGGGGTGAAAACGGCACACCGGGTCTATCCCACTCCTTAGTAACAATTTCAGTTAGTCTCTTAGGTATAGGAAAAACGTCAGTACTCGCCGGTACCGCAAAGTATTTATCCAACCTACACAGTTTCTCTGGTATTGCAACGGTGTTACAATCGTTGAGAGCTGCTAAGACCTCCCCTAGTAATACACGGAGGTTCTCCAATTTAAATTTAAAATTTGAAATATCTGAGTCCAATCTGTTTGGATCAGAACCGTCACCCACAGAATGAAGCTCTCCGTCCTCATGCTCTGCGAGCTGTGACGCAGTATCAGACATGGCCCTAGCATTGTCAGCGCACTCTGTTCTCACCCCAGAGTGATCACGCTTGCCTCTTAGTTCTGGTAATTTAGACAAAACTTCAGTCATAACAGTAGCCATATCTTGTAATGTTATCTGTAATGGCCGCCCAGATGTACTAGGCGCCAAAATATCACGCACCTCCCGGGCGGGAGATGCAGGTACTGCCGCGTGAGGCGAGTTAGTCGGCATAACTCTCCCCTCGCTGTTTGGTGAAATTTGTTCACATTGTACAGATTGACTTTTATTTAAAGTAGCATCAATACAGTTAGTACATAAATTTCTATTGGGCTCCACCTTGGCATTGGAACAAATGACACAGATATCTTCCTCTGAGTCAGACATGTTTAACACACTAGCAAAAAACTTACAACTTGGTTATAATCTTTTTTAGCAAAAAACGTACTGTGCCTCAAAGAGGTACTAACGATTAAATGACAGTTGAAATAATGAACTGAAAAAAACAGTTATAGCATCAAACTTTAAAACCACAAAACTTTTAGCAAAGGTTTGTTCCCATTAGTAAAATAACAATAATTAAATTTGACATAAAAAATACAAAGCAACGTTTTTATTCACAGTCACTATAAGAATTCTCACAGCTCTGCTGAGAGAATTTACCTCCCTTCAAAGAAGTTTGAAGACCCCTGAGATCTATCAGAGATGAACCGGATCATGCAGGAAATATAAAAGTAACTGACTGGTATTTTTTGATGCGTAGCAAAGAGCGCCAAAAACGGCCCCTCCCTCTCCCACACAGCAGTGAAGAGAAACGAAACTGTCACAATTAAAGCAAAAAAACTGCCAAGTGGAAAATAATGCCCAAATATTTATTCACACAGTACCTCAGCAATGTAAACGATTCTACATTCCAGCAAAAACGTTTAACATGATAAATAGTTATTAAAAAGGATTAGTGACCTTTAACAGAGTAGTTCCGGTGAAATACCATCCCCAGAATACTGAAGTGTATACATACATGTCATTTTAACGGTATGGCAGGATTTTCTCATCAATTCCATTCAGAAAATAAAAACTGCTACATACCTCAATGCAGATTCATCTGCCCGCTGTCCCCTGATCTGAAGCCTTTACCTCCCTCAGATGGCCGAGAACAGCAATATGATCTTAACTACTCCGGTTAAAATCATAGTAAAAAAACTCTGACAGATTCTTCCTCAAACTCTGCCAGAGAAGTAATAACACGCTCCGGTGCTATTTTAAAATAACAAACTTTTGATTGAAGTCATAAAAACTAAGTATAATCACCATAGTCCTCTCACACATCCTATCTAGTCGTTGGGTGCAAGAGAATGACTGGGACTGACGTAGAGGGGAGGAGCTATATGCAGCTCTGCTGGGTGAATCCTCTTGCATTTCCTGTTGGGGAGGAGTTATATCCCAGAAGTAATGATGACCCGTGGACTGATCACACATAACAGAAGAAAAGTGCTTTATTCCCAATCTTTATTAAAGGCACAGTCAAGTCCAAAAAAAACCTTTCATGATTCAAATAGGGCATGAAATTTTGAACAACTTTACAATTTACTTTTATCACCAATTTGCTTTGTTCTCTTGGTATTCTTAGTTGAAAGCTAAACCTAGGAGGTTCATATGCTAATTTCTTAGATCTTGAAGGCCGCCTCTAATATAAATGCATTTTGATAGTTTTTCCCCACTAGAGGGCATTAGTTCATGTGTTTCATATAGATAACATTGAGCTCATGCACGTGAATTTACCATGGAGTCAGCTCTGATTGGCTAAAATGCAAGTCTGTCAAAATAACTGAAAGAAGGGGGCAGTCTTCTGAGGCTTAGATACAAGGTAATTACAGAGGTAAAATGTGTATAATTATAACTGTGTAGGTTATGCAAAACAGGGGAATTGGTAACTAAGGGATTATCTATCTTTTAAAACAACAAAAATTCTGGTGTTGACTGTCCCTTTAAGGAACATTTATTATGATGAGTCCTTACTCTTCTCTTACAGTCTTTTGATGTATTTAAACTTATAGGGTCTGCACCATTTGGTATTTTATCTTACCTAGTATTTAAATCTAGAGTTGTGTATATTTATATCAACCATTTATTCTCTTTTTTATGTATATGTGTATATATATATATATATATACATATATATATATATATATATATATATATATAAATATAAACAATTAATGCCCATAACAAGGCTATATAGTGACTAGAGTGATTCAAATAGGGCATGTAATTTTAAACAATTTTCCAATTTACTTTTATCACCTATTTTGCTTTGTTCTTTTGGTATTCTTAGTTGAAAGCTAAACCTAGGAGGTTCATATGCTAATTTATTAGATCTTGAAGGCCGCCTCTAATATAAATGCATTTTGATAGTTTTTCACCAGTAGAGGGCATTAGTTCATGTGTTTCATATAGATAACATTGAGCTCATGCACGTGAATTTATCATGGAGTCAGCTCTGATGGGCTAAAATGCAAGTCTGTCAAAAGAACTGAAAGAAGGGGGCAGTCGTCTGAGGCTTAGATTCAAGGTAATTACAGAGGTAAAATGTGTATAATTATAACTGTGTAGGTTAAGCAAAACTGGGGAATTGGTAATTAAGGGATAATCTATCTTTTAAAACAACAAAAATTCTGGTGTTGACTGTCCCTTTAAGGAACATTTATTATGATGAGTCCTTACTCTTCTCTTTGAATCACTCTAGTGACTCTATAGCCTTGTTATGGGAATTTATTGTTTATATATATATATCTATATATATATATATATATATATATATATATATATATATATATATATATATATATATATCTATCTATCTATCTATCTATCTATCTATATATATATATATATATATATATATATATATATAAAATAAATGCCCATAACAAGGCTATAGAGTGACTAAATGTTAAAAAAATTATACTTACCAATAGACATTCATCCACAAGCAAACCACCAGTAAACAGCCAAGCCAGTACTGAAACATATCAGCAGAGGTTATAGAAGTATATTGTAGATCCATAGAAGGAGAAAGAAGTCCCTGCAACCAATTATGGAGGGTCTGTGACAGGTTTCCCATAAGGCGAAAAGACAAACCATACCCCATATACGTCCCTCTGAAAGTCACTGAACTCTGAAGGGAAACCAGGCCTCAATTTAGACTGATAACCCCACTCTCTGAAGAATCAAATGCACATCCTCATTTTACATGTGAGGTGGAAGGGGGTTTTATAGGGTTCTTTGATTTTGGGAATCTTTACGTCCTCCTAGTGGTAAGGAAGAGTAATTCCCAGGAGTAATGGATTGTGAACTCTCACCACGTGTATGAAATAAACATGTTTCCCATGTGTATGCAAGTAAGAGAATGTATGTACAAGGCTACTTCAAAAGAGTTTATGAAATTTGGCAAACAGATGTATTCCTACATTGGCCAAAAAATTGTTATAGTGTAATGAGGAGAGTCCACAGCCTCATTCCTTACTTGTGGGAAATACAGAACCTGGCCACCAGGAGGAGGCAAAGACACCCCAGCCAAAGGCTTAAATACCTTCCCCACTTCCCTCATCCCCCAGTCATTCTGCAGAGGGAACAAGGAACAGTAGGAGAAATATCAGGGTATAAATGGTGCCAGAAGAACAAAAATTTGGTCCGCCCATCGGAGAATACGGGCGGGCGCTGTGGACTCTTCTCATACAGAAGGAAAGGAAATTATCTGGTAAGCATAATTTATGTTTTCCTTCTTAATATGAGGAGAGTCCACGGCCTCATTCCTTACTTGTGGGAAACATATACCCACACTGAATGAGACAGGAGGGTAAAAGAGAGGCGGATCCTATTTTGAGGGCACCACAGCCTGCAAAATTCCCAAAAGTTGCTTCAGCCGAAGCAAAAACGTCAAACTTGTGTAAAATTTTGAAAAGGTATGTAAGGAGGACCAGGTAGCCGCCCTACAAATCGGTTCCATAGATGCCTCATTCTTGAAGGCCCAAGAGGAAGCCATTGCTCTAGTAGAGTGAGCCTTAATCCTCTGAGCAAGCTTATGTCCTGCTGTCTCAAACTAAGCAAATGATGCTCCTCAACCAAAAGGATAAGGAAGTGACAGAGGCCTTCTGCCCTCTACGCTTCCCAGAATAGACAACAAACAAAGAAGAAGTCTGTCTAAACTTCTTCGTAGCCTAAAGATATAACTTCAGGGCCCGAACCATGTCCAAATTATGAAGTAACCGTTCCTTTGAAGAAGAAGAGTTAGGACACAATGAAGGAACCACAATCTCCTGATTGATTTTGCGATCTGAAACTACCTTATGAAGAAAACCTAACCCAGTACGAAGAACAGCCTTATCAGCATGAAATACTAGGTAAGGGGGCTCATATTGCAAGGTCGCTAATTCAGATACCCTGCGTGCCGAGGCAATGGCCAGTAGGAAAAGAACCTTCCAAGACAGTAATTTGATGTCCATTGCATGCATAGGCTTGAATGGAGTCTTCTGCAGAACCTTAAGAACAAGATTTAAACTCCAAGGAAGAGCGCTAAATCTAAACACAGGCCTGATTCTAGTCAAAGCCTGAACAAAAGACTGGACATCCGGAAGCTAAGCGAGCCTCTTGTGAAGTAAAACAGATAGGGCCGAAATCTGTTCCTTAAGGGAACTAGGAGAAAGGCCCTTCTCCAGACCATCCTGGAGAAAAGAGAGAATACTAGAGACCCTGACCTTATGCCAGGGAAATCCACGTTCCTCATATCAGAATAAGTAGGTCCTCCAAACCTTATGATAGATGCGATGAGTAGCCGGCTTACATGCTTGAATGAGAGTATCAATAACCCTCTCAGAAAAACCTCTCTTGGCGAGGACTAAGCGTTCAATCTCCATGCAGTCAGCCTCAGAGAATCCAGATTTTGATGAACAAAAGGACCTTGCTGCAGCAGATCCCTGCGACAAGGTAACCTCCACGGAGGAGATGAGGACATCCCCACTAGATCCGCGAACCACATCCTTCGCGGCCACAATGGAGCAATTAGAATCAATTAAACTTGCTCCTGCTTGATGCGGGCCACTACATGAGGTAGAAGTGGTAATGGCGGAAAAATCTAAATCAGATTGAACCTCCAGGGCACTGCTAATGCATCTATTAGCTCCACCTGAGGATCCCTGGACCGCGACCCATATCTGGGTAGCTTGGAATTGAGCCGGGACACCATAAGCTCTATCTCCTGAGTCCCCCATCTGCTGCAAATCTCCGCAAACACCTTGGGATGGAGAGACCATTCCCCCGGATGAAAGGATTGTCTGCTGAAGAAATCCGCCTCCCAGTTGACCACACCTGGAATGTGGATTGCTGACAGAGAAAAGTTGTGGGTCTCCGCCCACTCCAGAATCCGAGATACTTCCCTCATTGCTCCTCGTTCCCCCTGATAGTTGATGTAAGTCACCGAGGTAATGTTGTCTGATTGGAATCTGATAAACTGGGACGTAGTCACAATCTCCCAGGATGGTCTCAAGAAGGATGTCTCATGGGACAGGTGATCTGGACAGAGCCACCAAGAGAGTGATTCTCTCGACCGGTTGTCCAGAGAAATCTGTTGAGACAGATCCGAATGATTGCCGTTCCACTGTCTCAGCATGCACAGTTAAAGTGGTCTGAGGTGGAATCTGGCAAAAGGAATATGTCCATGCAGGGCACCATGAGACCAACTACCTCCATACACCGAGTCACAGAGGGCTTCAAGGAGGTCTGGAGGGCAAGACAAGCGGAAGTTAGCTTGCAAAGTCTTTGGTCTGTAAGAATTATCCTCATGGATATGGAGTATATATATATATATATATATATATATATATATATATATATATATATATATATATATATATATTATAGTACCCAGGAATTCCACCCTGGTATTGGGAATAAGAGAAATCTTTCCTAAGTTTATCTTCCATCTAGACGACAGGATGGTGCTTGAACCATAATATCGTCCAAGTATGGTGCTACTGCTATACCACCGGTTCTGGCCACTGCAAGCAGAGCCCCTAGAACCTTCGTAAATACTCTTGGAGCAGTAGCTAAACCAAACCGAAGTGTAGTGAATTGGGAGTGCTGGTGCAGGAACGCAAACCGTAGGAACTGGAAGTGTTCCTTGTGTATGGGAATGTGAAGGTAAGCATCCTTCAGGTCTATCGTGGTCATGAACTGTCCTTCCTGTACTAAGGGAAGGATGGACTTTATTGTCTCCATCTTGAACGAGGGGACAGATAGGAATTTGTTTAAGCACTTTAGGTCCAGAATCGTGCGAAAAGTTCCCTCCTTCTTTGGGGCCACAAAAAGATTTGAGTAGTATCCCAGAGCTCTTTCTGCCAGAGGTACTGTACAATGACTCCCAGGGAGGAGAGATCCCTCACACACCCTAAAAAGGCCACTCTCTTTTCTGGCCTTGAAGACAGGTTTCACAAGAGAAATCTGCCGTTGGGTGGATGAGACTTGAAACCTATCCTGTATCCCTAAACGATGACCTCCAGGACCCATGGGTCTTGCACGTCCCCAAACCAAGCTTCTGAAAAGAGTGGTAGTCTGCCCCCTACCAGATCCAGAACTGTATCGGGGGCCGCCCCTTCATGCTGACTTTGTCTTCTTGTTCTGCTTGGATTTAATAAAGGACTAAGCCGGTTTTCAAGATCCCTTGGTTTGTTTCGGCTTTGCGTAGGGCTGCTGACGTTGGGATTTATCCGAACGAAAATTAGGACCCTGTCCTTTAGGTTTGTTCTTCTTATCCTGTGGTAAAAAGGCACCCTTGCCTCCAGTAACCATGGATATGATTGAGTCCAGGTCTGGACCAAAAATAATCTTTCCCTTAAATGGGAGGGAAAGAAGTCTAGATTTCGAAGTGATGTCAGCCAACCAAGACTTCAGCCAAAGTGCCCTACGGGTTAGAACAGAAAAACCTGAAGCCTTGGCATTAAGGTGAATAATCTGCATATTTGAATCACAAATAAAAGAATTAGCCACTCTCAAGGCCTTAATTCTATTCTGGATCACATTGAGGGGACCCTCCACCTCGATCAACTCAGATAATGATTCGCAAAAATAGGTAGCCGCTCCAGCAACCGCTGCAACAGCTCCTGCCGGTTGAAACAAAAATCCTGCATGTTGAAACATCTTTAACAGAGTTTATAACTTCTTATCCATGGGCTCTTTAAACAACTAACTATCCTCAAGAGGGATAGTAGTGCGCTTAGCAAGTGTGGAGATAGCGCCATCCACCTTAGGGACGGAACCCCACCATAATTTCTTAGAACAAGAAGGGGAAAAAGAAGAACCAAGTCTCTCCCATTCATTCTTTATAATGTTCGCCATCTTAAGAGGAACCGGGAAAGTCTGTGGAACAACCCTTTCCTTGTAAACCTTATCTAATTTAGCCAAAACTTCCTTTAACAGAAAGCGTAAGTGTGCGATCCTAAATCTGAAATCTGGTTCCTCCGCAGCTGGAGCTTTAGAGGCAGCAGATTCAGACCCAGAAAGAGCATCCTCTGAAGTATTGGAGACGTCCTCGTCAGCAGATAATCTGGTATCAGATAAACCCAACAAACTAGTAGATGACTCCTGGGAAGGATAGCAATATTTAACCTTTCACTTGCGCTTAGTAGAGCGAGGTAAAGCACCAAAGGCCCCAGACACTGCCGTTTGTAATGGCTAAGCAAAATCTGGTGGTAAAAGGGCCCCTCCAAATGGAGGATTAGGAGTGCTACGGGAAGATGCATGTGTATTAGGAGATTACTGTAGGGTGCACACTTCATGGGATGGAGACTCCTCAGAGGTGGACGGCTCAATGGTAATAAACATATTGACTTTCCTTGACAATACAACCTTATTGAGGCATGTCGAACATAATTGAGCATGTGGGTATACCGTAGCCTCCTCACAATATAAACAGGTATTAGACTGAGGTAAATAGGGAGTACCCTCTAACATGTCAGAGTCCTCCATAGCTTGCGCTTACAATCGGACTTATAGAAAAAGGATAAAAGGCACTTTTATACCCCCAATGGCTGGGGCACTCACCACCTCCTATGACCAAGGCGAGAAACAGCTTCGCCTCCGGTAAACCGCACCCATCCGGTGACATGATGCATCATGCAGGACCGCCCCTGCTAATAGTAAAAAGCGTGCCAAGCCTAACAGGCTGCACAGCAAAAATATGTTCCAACCACTACCTGAGCCTCATCTCACACATATCGCAGCTTAAAACATAAACAGAAAAACAATTATGTGATTGATCCCCTCTGTTCAATAGCCCCCCTCTGGGGGTATTAACCCTCGATTCCATACAGATAAAAGGAGCCACACTGTGACCCTGTCTTCATGTGTTCTCATGTGTGTATAAAAATGAAACAATCTTACCGGAGTCTATGCGGTGGAACAGAAAAACAGCCTCTCAAATTTGACAGTTTTTAAGATCGCTCCAGACATGGACTTGAGTGAGAAAAGCAGGCAGTGAAACTCATCAACACTGATTGCTTAGGAGCTGTTAATAATGATTATTTTGTACTAAGTTAAAGGGAAAAAACCCCAAAATATTTCTTCTATGATTCTGATAAAACATACAATTTTAAACAACTTTCCAATTTACTTCTATTATCAAATTTGCTTTGTGCTCTTGGTATCTTTTGTTGAATGAGCAACAATACACCACAGGGAGATAGATGAACACATGAGGTAAGCCAATGAGAAAAGGCATATATGTGCAGCTACCAATCAGCAGATAGCTCCCAGTAGTGCCTTGCTGCTCCTGAGCCTACCTAGGTATTCTTTTAAACAAAGGATATTAGATAATTAAATTAAAGTTGTTAAATAATGCATGCTCTATCTGAATCATGAAAGAAACAGTGTGGGTTTTATATCCCTTTAAGGAAGTTTGGACAGGGGTAGTAGCATGTCTACAAGACTAAACTGATTCTTCAGCACTGGGGTGTACAATGGTTAAGAATTAGATGGATACAAATGCCACTGATTTGCTATAGAATCTGTTAAATATCCTAAAAAGAATATAGGGTATAAAATGTTTTTACTACAGAAAACTATCATATAATTTATATAAATTATGTGCATTCAGACTTATCAGTAGGAAATGAATGCCGAATATGGACACCGCTAGCAGCATTTGGCACTTTCTGGATTTGCAAAGATCTTAGTGTGTTGCACTTTCACAAGTAGAAATAGCTGAATGTCGCTGGGGTTGGTGGTCATATTCAGCATTCTTTCCCTAAAGAATAATCCAAATGCACATGCCTAACTTAGATAAATTGTTTAGACCAGGTAGGTATGCTCAAACTTGGTGCCCCAGAGGTTTTGAAACTACATTTCTCATGATGCTCAGGCACTAAGCATCAGCTGGCTTAACATCATGGGAAATGTAGTTCCAAAACCTCTGGAGCACCAAGGTTGAGAATCTCTGGTTTAGACTATCATAGCACTAGTTAATAACTATAATTAGTGGATCATATTGTGTTGTTTAAACTGCTAACAAAATTGATCTAGGTGTTGGGTGATTGTTTAAATAAAAAAAAAATACTACCTTGCCACAGCTCCGACAATGATGCTTCCTGCGAATCACTGTGAATGGAGCTTTACAGGCCGTGCATAAACTGCAGGCTTCATCTGGTACCCAGTCAGGAGGATCTACAAAGAAAAAAACAAACATACAAACATAGTTTACATACAACTGAAAGCAAGTTATGCCTTTGATCTGTTGCAAGCTAGTTTGGTGGTAATATCTACAGCAATTATACTATCATATTTCTACATTTATTTTTAACTCAAATCTTTTTTTACCATGTTTATGATCATGAATTATCTAGCTAAATAAATTAAATTATTAAATATAAAATATGATCACTACACATAACATATATATATATATGTCCTAGATCGAGACAGAGAGACACACATATGGTTACTGCTGCGTGCAGAATATGTTTGCTTTATAAAACCAGATTTATGCATTAATACATCTAATAAATGTCTTCACATTAAATGTAGTGTTCTAAACGCTTCTACCCAAAGAAAGAGACTTTTCAAACAGAAACATCTTCATATTCATATTAATGATCATTCACCACTGACTTTTTTATAGGTGACTGGAGAATCACAAGAGTTGGCTACATAATCCTATCTTGCAGAAAACGTTTGGCTTGTCTAGTCTGCAAGCTCATGACATAATCGGATAGTGTGCTGAATAAAACTAAACAAAACAGAAAAAAAATGAAACTGCTATAATTTCAATATTTTGGATCAATTCCCTAAGTAGCACTCACCAGTGAACAGTTGCTTCCCTTTAAGAAGATGGTCAGAAACCCCACAGCAGGTTATATAAGATCCCTTTTTTCTGCCTGATTAAATTCTTATAAATTTAAAATAAACAAATAATTAAAAAGGAGGCCTTGCTTGGTGAATGCTATTTGAGTATTGAGCAAAGATATTGTAAGTATGTTTTAATCTCCGTCTATCTTAGCGCACTATAGTAGAAAAATACCAAAGCAGCAAAGGCAAGTACAGACTAAATTATCAAAAAACAGTGATACTGGGAACAGATTTTTTCCGCCAGAATCTTACTGCTGGAGCATATGAGGAAAACTTTACACCACAACTTTGAGGATATTCACAGGACAGACATTTGCTGCAACTGCCCAAGAAGTGGAAACTGTGTTGTAGAATAAGCCTCTAGCATCTGTATAAAACAGTATTTTCTCGCTACTGATATTAAGATGACGTAAAAAAGAATCCAATCAACACATCATAGTTGTCACTAGCATACAGCTTTTGTGAAGTCCACACAAAAAGACGAGTTTGTCAGTCTGCTTCCAGTTTTTTTGTCTTAATGACAGGAAGGCAACAAACCGCATTTAAAGTGCAAAGACGTTAAAAATTCACCAGAAAGCCCTGACATATATTATACTACCTTTGATAACAGTTTCTAAATCATTATTCATTCACTTTCCAAACCATTATTCCCTGATGAAAAATTAAATGAGTGAGAGATTAGCACCTGTAGCTCACCTGAATGTCTAACTAAGGAAATAGCCAAAAAAAAAAAAAATTATGCTTACCTGATAAATTTCTTTCTTTCTGGATATGGAGAGTCCACATCGTCATTGAATTACTAGTCGGAATATCACTCCTGGCCAGCAGGAGGAGGCATAGAGCACCACAGCAAAGCTGTTTAGTGTCACTCCCCTACCCATAATCACCAATCATTCGATCGAAGGGAAATGGAAAAGTAATAACACAAACGCCTAGAGGTGCCTGAGGTTTAGTCAAAAATAACTGTCTTAATAAAGTATGGGGTCGTGGACTCTCCATATCTGGAAAGACAGAAATTTATCAGGTAAGCATAAATTTAGTTTTCTTTCCTAAGATATGGATGTCCACGTCGTCATTCAATTACTAGTGGGAACCAATACCCAAGCTAGAGGACACAGAATGAACAGGGAGGGAGAACAAGACAGGCAGACCTAAACAGAAGGCACCACCGCTTGAAGAACCTTTCTCCCAAAAGAGGCCTCAGCCGAAGGCAAAAGTATCAAATTTGGAAAAAGTATGCAGAGAGGAAAAAGTTGCAGCTTTGCAAATCTGTTCCACAGAAGCTTCATTTTGAAAGCCCAAGAAGAGAAGACAGCCCTAGTGGAATGAGCTGCAATTCTCTCAGGAGGCTGCAGTCCAGCAGTCTCATAAGCAAAATGAATTATACTTCTCAACCAGAAGGAAAGAGAAGTAGCAGTAGCCTTTTAACCCCTATGCTTTCCTGAGAAACAAACAAACAGGGCAGAAGACTGGCGAAAATCCTTAGTAGCCTGTAGGTAGAATTTTAGAGCATGCATAACATCCAAGTTGTGCAACAGGCGTTCTTTATGAGAAGGAGGTTTGGGACAGAGAGAAGGAACAACAATTTCCTGATTAATATTTCTATCTGAAGCCACTTTAGGAAGAAACCCCACCGCCCTATCCGCATGAAAGATAAGGTAAGGCGAATCACATTGCAAAGCTGACAGTTCCGAAACTCTCCGAGCAGAAGAGATAGCAATATGAAACAAAACCTTCCAATATAGCAACTTAATATCTATGGAATGCATTGGCTCAAACGGAGCCTGCTGCAAAACTTTAAGAACAAGATTAAGGCTCCAAGGAGGAGCAAAAGGTTTAAACACAGGCCTGATTCTGACCAGGGCCTGACAAAAAGATTGAACATCTGGCACATCCGCCAGACGCTTGTGTAACAAACTAGACAATGCAGAAATCTGACCTTTCAGAGAACTGACTGACAACCCTTTCTCCAGACCTTCCTGGAGAAAAGACAAAGTTCTAGGAATCCTGACCCTACTCCAAGAGTAGCCCTTAGATTCACACCAATAAAGGTATTTAATTTTTTGAGTAACAGGCTTGCGAGCCTGGATCATGGTCTCAATGACCAACTCAGAAAATACACGCTTAGACAGAACTAAGAGTTCAATCTCCAAGCAGTCAGCTTCAGAGAAACAAGATTTGGATTGAGGAATAGACCCTGAGTTAGAAGGTCCTTCCTCAGAGGCAACCTCCAAGGTGGCCGAGATGACATCTTCACTAGGTCTGCATACCAGATCCTGCGAGGCCATGCAGGAGCTATTAGAATTACTGATGCTCTCTCCTGTTTTATATGAGAAATAACTTGTGGAAGGAGAGCAAACGGAGGAAACAGGTATGCTAGACCGAAATCTCAAGGAACTGCCAGATCATCTATCAGAGCAGCTTGAGGATCTCTTGACCTTGAACCGCACCTTGGAAGCTTGGCATTCTGCCGAGACGCCATCAGATCCAACTCCGGCACCCCCGATTTGAAGGTTAACCTGGAGAACACCTCCGGATTGAGAGCCCACTCCCCAGGATGAAATGTCTGTCTGCTCAGGAAATCCGCTTCCCAGTTGTCCACTTCAGGAATGTGGATGGCAGATAGACAACAATTGTTAGCTTCCTCCAACTAAATAATCCGTGCCCCCCTCCTTCATGGCTAAGGAACTCCGAGCTCCTCCTTGGTGGTTGATGTAAGACACTGAGGCTATGTTGTCCGACTGAAACCTGATAAACCGGGCTAAGGACAATTGAGGCCAAGTCATCAGAGCATTGTAAATCGCTCTCAATTTCAAGATGTTTATGGGGAGAGCAGACTCCTCCCAAGTCCATAGTCGCTATGCCTTTAACGAGTCCCAGACTGCTCCCCAGCCTAGTAGGCTGGTGTCCGTAGTCACAATCACCCAGGAAGATCTCCGGAAGCATGTGCCCTGAGACATATGGTCCTGAGAAAGCCAATACGGGAGAGAGTCTCTTGTCGACTGGTCTAGATCTATCCTCTGAGACAGATCGGAATGGTCTCCATTCCATTGTCTGAGCACGCATAATTGCAGAGCTTTCAAATGGAATCGAGCAAATGGAATGATGTCCATGGAAGCGACCTTTAGACCAATTACCTCCATACATTGAGCCACTGATGGCCGAACAGTAGACTGTAGAGAGAGGCAAGAGGAGAGAATTCTGGATTTTCTGACCTCAGTCAGAAAACTTTTCATAGATAGGGAATCTATTATGGTCCCTAAGGGAACTCTTTTCCAGATTCACTTTTCAACCGTGGGAACGTAGAAAAGACTCTGTATGAGAGTTTGCTTGTTGAAAAGATGGTGCCTGAACCAATATGTCGTCCAGGTAGGGTGCCACTGCAATTCCCCGAGACCTGATCACTGCCAAGAGAGCCCCCAGAACCTTTGAGAAAATTCTGGGAGCTGTGGCAAGGCCAAACGGAAGAGCCACAAACTGAAAGTGTCTGTCTAGAAAGGCGAATCTCAGGAATTTGTGATGATCCCTGTGGATGGGAACATGAAGATACGGGTCCTTCAGGTCTATGGATGAACTGACCCTCTTGGACCAAAGGAAGAATGGAACAAATGATTTCCATTTTGAAGGACGGTACCCTGAGAAACTTGTTGAAGCACTTTAGGTCTAAAATGGGTCAAAAAGTTCCCTTTTTTGGGCACCACAAACAGATTTGAATAGAATCCTAGACTCTGTTCCCTTACTGGAACTGGAACAATCACTCCCAGGGAGGAAAGGTCCTGAATGCAGTTCAAGAATGCCTCTCTTTTTACCTGGTCTTGAGAGGTGGAATCTGCCCCTGGGAGGGAACATTTTGAATTCTATTTTGTAACCCTGAGATACTATTGTCAGGGTACCAGGAATCAGACAGACGAGAAGTGCAAAAATAATCACACCTTTATTAATAACAAAAAAATAATAAAAAGTCCACAAGTCAAATAACAAGCCAGGAGTCAAAACCAGAGCTTGTAGTCAGACGAGCCGAGTCAGGAGCCAAAGCGAATAGTCAGATGAGCCGGAATCAGGAACAAGGAAAACAGCAGAATCAGGAACAAGCCAGGGAATACACAGGGACTCTCACAAACAGGTCTAAGACAACGCAAAGGCAAAGCATACTGAACAGAGGCCCTTTAAATAATAAGTGATGACATCACAATTCTGAGACTGCATCCTGTCTCACACAGATGATGCACACCAGTCTGGCCATAAAAGGAAGTGCAGGAAATGAGCAGCATCCCCCCACAATGCACCATAGTCAGGAAGAGAGGTGGGTAAAATGGCTGCCAGCACCACATGGCAAACAAAATGGAAAAAACCCTGACAACTATGTCCACAGCCCAAGGATCCGTAATGGCAGAATCGTAAGACCGGTAAGGAGGCAACGTACTGGCACGCACCTTGTCAAAAACGTCTAGGAACTCTCGGTACTCCTCTGGCAATTGAGATACCGAAGAAGTGCACAAGACTTTAACTGGTTTTCGAAGACAAGTGGAAATACATTGCGGGGGATTTCGGACCTGCGCCAGTCGAGACAGGGATAACCCAGAATAACCGGAAAATGCAAAGAGTTTATCACCTGGAACTGGAGGGTTTCAAAATGGAGAGCCCCAACAGCCATGGACAACGGAGCAGTTTCGTGAGTAACGAGTGCGGGCTGAAGGGGCCTGCCATCAATGGGCTCAATAGCAAGCGGAACGGACCGAGGCAAAACAGGAATGGAGTGCTTTGATACAAAATCAAAAATCACTGTCAATGAAATAGCCCGCAGCACCGGAGTCAACAAGAGCCTGGGTGACTATGGAGGAGTCCACCCAGGAAACGACAACCGTGACCAAAGGTTTCTCCTTAAGCGGTTCCGGGGACGAGGATAAACCACCCAAGGTCTGCCCCCGACAGGACCTTAGGTGTGAGCGTTTCCCGGCCGTGTAGGACAAGACTTCAAAAGGTGGTCCTGTAACCCACAACAGAGGCAGAGCCCCTCCCTCCTCCTAAAGGCCCTCTCTGCCGTGGAGAGACGCGTCAATCCCAACTGCATCGGCTCAGCAGTACCTGGTGACTCGGGACCAGGAGGCATTGGAGGAGAGGGAGGCATGGGTGGGAACGAACACGTAGGAGACAACGGAACAGGAGGCTTCCGCAAGCGCTCCTTGAAAGAGGGCCTCTCTCTGAGTCTGATGTCAATTAGGATCAAAAAAGACACCAATGCCTAGAGATCCTCTGGTAAATCTCTGGCAGCAACTTCGTCTTTAATCGCATCAGAGAGCCCATGAAAGAAGGCGGCAACAAGGGCTTCATTGTTCCAACCAACCTCTGCGGCAAGCGTACGGAACTCAATAGCATACTGAGCAACAGATCTTGTACCTTGCTGAATGGACATGAGTCGTTTAGCAGCAGAGGAGGAGCGAGCCGTAACATCAAATACCCTTCGAAAGGAGGCCACAAATTCAGGGTAATTTGAAATCACAGGTTTATTAGTCTCCCACAAGGGATTAGCCCAGGCAAGAGCTGTGTCAGAGAGTAACGAGATGAGAAATCCCACCTTAGCTCTGTCAGATGGAAACGCCTGAGGTAACATCTCAAAGTAAATGCCCACCTGGTTCAAAAACCTGCACTGAATAGGATCGCCTCCATATCGCTGAGGTAGAGGTGCAGAACCGGACATGCTCCTGGTAGGACTAGGTGCAGCAGCGGAAACAGGAGCAGCCATAACTTGTGGGACACTTTGGTCCAAATATGCAGTGCGAGTCAGCAGGGTTTGCAGGGCTAGTGCAAATTGATCCAAGCAGGTAAAGGTGGATTATTAGCACCATCAGGATTCATGGCCTTTGCGTAATGTCAGGGTGCCAGGAATCAGACAAACGAAAAGTGCAAAAATAATCACACCTTTATTAATAACAAAAAAATAATAAAAAGTCCACAAGTCAAATAACAAGCTAGGAGTCAAAACCAGAGCTGGTAGTCAGACGAGCCGAGTCAGGATCCAAAGCGAATAGTCAGATGAGCCGGAATCAGGAACAAGGAAAACAGCAGAGTCAGGAACAAGTCAGGGATCAGGAACCAGGAAGGACGTCAGACAGCCAGGTAATACACAGGAACTCTCACAAACAAGTCTGAGACAACGCAAAGGCAAATCATACTGAACAGAAGCCCTTTAAATAATAAGTGATGACATCACAATTCTGAGACTGTATCCTGTCTCACACAGATGATGCACACCAGTCTGGCCATAAAAGGAAGTGCAGGAAATGAGCAGCATCCACCACAATGCACCATAGTCAGGAAGACAGGTGAGTAAAATGGCTGCCAGCAGCACATGGCAAACAAAACAGGGAAAAAACCCTGACAACTATGTCCACAGCCCAAGGATCTGGGACATCTCGTCTCCATGCTTGACAAAACAGGGAAAGTCTACCCCCCACTTGATCCGATCCCGGACCGGGGGCCGACCCTTCATGCTGACTTAGACCCAGCTGAGGGTTTCTTTGATTAATTCCCCTTATTCCAAGACTGATTGGGCTTCCAAGAAGACTTGGACTGCTCCTGCTTAGAAGAGGGATAGGAAGACTTCTGACGTTTGAAGTTATGAAAGGAACGAAAATTACTTTGATGTCCTTTGAGTCTGTTCTTGTCTTGCGGAAGAAAAGACCCTTTTCCACCCGCAATATCAGAAATTATTTCTGCCAAACCAGGTCCGAACAAGGTCTTACCCTTGTAAGGAAGCGCCAGAAGCTTGGACTTAGAGGTAACATCAGCTGACCAAGATTTTAGCCAGATATCTTGGCTCCCAGTCTAATAAATTGCATGTTAGCATCAGAAATAAAGGAATTGGCTAGTTTGAGGGCCTTAATCCTATCTTGTATCTCCTCCAATGGAGTCTCTACTAAAGTTGATTCAGACAAGGCATCACACCAATAAGATGCCGCACTTGCTACTGTGGCAACACAAACTGCAGATTGCCAATGAAGACCTTGATGAACATACATCTTCAAATAAGCTTCCAGCTTTTTATCCATGGGATCCTTAAAGGAGCAGCTATCCTCTATAGGGATCGTAGTTTTCTTAGCCAGAGCAGCAACAGGAAACATCTTTTTAACTACGGGACACAGGGAGAAAGGAATCTCTGGCTTCTCCCATTCCTGTGAAATAATCTACTTCACACGGTCTGGGACAGGAAAAAATTCCACAGAGGAAGGAACATCATAGTATTTATTAAGTTTACTAGATGTCTCAGGGTTGACAACAACAGAAGTATTGGAGTCGTCCAAAGTAGCCAATACCTCTTTTAACAGTACACAAAGGTGTTTAAGCTTAAATCTGAAGTTTACTTCTTCAGTATCAGATGAAGGAATAATACTGTTCGAATCTGAGATTTCACCCTCAGAGGCTACTGACGTGTCCTCCTCATCAGACTTATGAGGGAGGGCAACCTACGTAGCAGTAGGTGGATCAGAAACCTTACTACCTGAATGTCTAATTTTCCTCTTACGCTTTCCCAGCATAGGAAAAGCAGATAATGCCGCAGATACCGCAGAAGACACCTGTGCAGCAAAATCTGCAGGGAAATAAACTCCTCCAGGAGGCTGAGAGGAACTGCAGGGCACTGTGTGTGACGCCATAGAGGCTTGGAACGTTTGAGGAGAAACCTGTGACATTGCCTGAACAGCATCATCCTGAGAGACATTGGGCTTAGCGGGCAACAATTTATCTTTAAATTGAAGAATTCTAGCTAAGCATGCAGCACATAATTGCATAGGCAAAACAATGTGTGCCTCTAGGCATAACAAGCATTTGTCAAAAGATACAAAGTCTTCCATGTCCATAATACTAAATAAAAAATTCCCCAAATTGTAGGAAATTTTTAAATACACTATCACTTTAAGAATTTTTAATACCACAGCCGCTTAACAATATGCAAAAATTCTTTAAAATAATAAACCAATCAGGTCCCCTACACCTCAGACAGGCTGAGGTGCCTTACCGTAACACATATACACAATTTGGCTGCCAGAAGTCTCTAAAACGATCGTATAGTAGAGCGACACTGAAGAGACTGAAATTAAATGACGCTGCTCCGCGATTATCCGACAGCAGAGGGAAGTCACATGACCGGCAGAGAGAGGAAACTGCGCAGCAAGTAAAAGGCACGTGTTTCCCTCTGCCTACAACACCGGAGCTAAATTTACACAAACGCTCAAGCAGTCTGTCAGTTAGCCTGTTCTAGCTAAGCAAGCAAAGAAAACCAACTGATATATTTTACGTTTATACATACATCACTGTATAAAACATAAGCCACACACATACTAATAAAGTATTTCAACAAAATTAGCCCAAAGAGGAAAAACGTCCCAATAAAGTGAAGATTAACCCCTAGTCTCAACATACATAATGTGCCTGCCCACTGCAAAAGAGAATCCTGTATAAAGGATTTTAAAATTGTCCCCATCTACTGCATATGAAATATTCTTCTGAAGTGCAAGTCTCCAAGACCTAGAAGACAAAAGTACTTACCTGCAGTCTAGCTGTCCGGCAGGAAGACAGCTCACAAGGCATGAAAGGACACATACTCCTTACAGAGACCTGTAGAAAAAGAAAGAACAGAGTAACCAACTCTGGCTTTCTGTACCATGGACAGCAATGTGTTCGGAAACAAAGCAAGGGCTACCTCACAACTTCCTAACTGCTTAAAAGCCACCACTACTCTACTGAAGAGATATACTTGGACTCAGCTAAACCCAAATCCTTGATTGCAGGGAAAAGTACCCGAAAAAGGAATTAATTTCTTCAGACACCAAACTTCACCTCCTCCATTGACAGAGGCAAAAAGAATGACTGGGGATTTTGGATAGGAGAGTGACACTTAACAGCTTTGCTGTGGTGCTCTTTGCCTCCTCCTGCTGGCCAGGAGTGATATTCCCACTAGTAATTGAATGACATTGTGGACTCTCCATATCTTAGCTATACTATGCTGTTCCTGAGAAGTGAACTCATCAGCAGAAACAATTAATTTAATCTGGCAGCCCTTTAACTATGTGTTTCAACCCTTTGCATAGTCAAAAATGAGTATAAAATTATATAACAACCTAGATTTTATTATTAAGCTGGCATGTCTCTTCATGTAGGATACAACACTGAGGTGTATACATAAATAAGGAGGTAAAGAGGTTGCATTTATATGTTTTATGTTGTGTTTTTTTATAATTATTTTCTTTTAAGGTGATAGGGTTTGAGTTAATTCAACAGTTTTATTTTTATTTTTTTATTTTAAAATTATAGTCACTTATTTGTCAATTTTGTAAAGTCGTAAACTGTGTCATAATTAAAAAAAAGGAAAATTCCTATTAAATTGGAAAACACTAAATTAAATTCTTTTAGTGTTATATACACATTGATTGATAATTCAAAATAAATGACACTACCTATGAGCGAATATGCGATTTTTAACTTTGGATCATATATGCAATATGTGGCTTTTAAATTTTTGCTCCAAACTAGATTACTTTTGCAGATCAAAGTTGGAGTCTGAGAAAAAAAAAGCAAGATTTTTCAACCCCACTCATTTTAAACTTCAGCAGCTGCCACTGCTCCCAGATCAGCTCCGGTTGAATACCACCTAAATGAGTAAAGGTGGGAGCCTACGAGGTATGTTAGTGGGCAAAAAAAATAATGCACACAGAGGAATGAGATATGTCGGTTCCCTATGTACACCTGGTATAAGAAACCGGATGGAATAAGCAATATATTTGTGGTTTACAGTTAAAGGGACACTAATCCCAATTGTTTTCTTTCATGATTCCGATAGAGCAGCAATTTTAAGCAATTTTCTAATTTACTCCCTATTATCAATTTTTCTTCGTTCACTTGCTATCTTTATTTGAAAAGCAAGAATGTAAGCTTAGGAGCCGGCCCATTTTTGGTTCAGCACCTGGGTTGCACTTGCTGATTGGTGGCTAAATGTACCCACCATTCAGCGAGTGCTATCCGGGGTTCTGAACCAAAAATGGGCCGGCTCCTAAGCTTACATTCTTGCTTTTCAAATAAAGATAGCAAGTGAACAAAGGAAAATTGATAACAGGGAGTAAATTAGAAAGTTGCTTAAAATTGCTGGTCTATCGGAATCATGAAAGAAAACAATTGGGTTTAGTGTCCCTTTAATCTAGCAGGTAATGTATCTTTTTATTTTACAAAGCCAATACGCCACACATGCATTTTTATTCATCAGCAGCGCAGCTTTTGTATAAAGTCTCCCTTTAATTACAGTTTTGTGAATCACAATTACCTTCAAATTCTCCATCCCTAGCTTTTGCTGCAAGTTCTGAGGAAGAGATTGTTTCCTGGCAGAGGGCACAATCTTCCAGCGCTGCACTTCTTAGGCCTTGGCTTACTGGAAGATAATGACTATTTTACTTTTACAAGTATTTTCACATGAGAATGAAACAAGGAATAAAGGAAAACAAGAATAAAGTATTTGAGAGCACAAGTGTATATACAAATATATTGAATACTTATTTAAAGGAACATGAAACCCACATTTTTTTTTCTTATTATTTTTCATGACTCAAATATAGCATGTGATTTTAAACAACTTTCCAATTTACTTCTTTTAACCGATTAGCTTCATTCTCTTGGTATCCTTTTTTAAAGGTGCAGCTATGCACTACTGCGAGCTATCTGAAGACATCTGGTGAACCAATGAAAAACAGAATTTATGCTTAACTGATAAATTTCTTTCTCTTGTGATGTATCGAGTCCACCGATTCATCCATACTTGTGGGATATTCTCCTTCCCTACAGGAAGTGGCAAAGAGAGCACCCACAGCAGAGCTGTCTATATAGCTCCTCCCCTAGCTCCGCCCCCCAGTCATTCGACCGAAGGCTAGGAAGAAAAAGGAGAAACTATAGGGGTGCAGTGGTGACTGAAGTTTTTTAATTAAAAATATACTACCTGTCTTAAACAGACAGGGCGGGCCGTAGACTTGATACATCACAAGAGAAAGAAATTTATCAGGTAAGCATAAATTCTGTTTTCTCTTGTAAGATGTATCGAGTCCACGGATTCATCCATACTTGTGGGATACCAATACCAAAGCTTTAGGACACGGATGAAGGGAGGGACAAGACAGGTACCCTAAACGGAAGGCACCACTGCTTGTAAAACCTTTCTCCCAAAAATAGCCTCCGAAGAAGCAAAAGTATTGAATTTGGAAAAAGTATGAAGCGAAGACCAAGTCGCCGCCTTACAAATCTGTTCAACAGAAGCCTCATTTTTAAAAGCCCATGTGGAAGCCACTGCTCTAGTAGAATGAGCAGTAATTCTTTCAGGAGGCTACCGGCCAGCAGTCTCATAAGCCAAACGGATGATGCTTTTCAGCCAAAAGGAAAGAGAGGTAGCCGTAGCCTTCTGACCTCTCCGTTTACCAGAATAAACAACAAACAATGAAGATGTTTGACGGAAATCTTTAGTTGCTTGTAAGTAGAACTTTAAAGCAAAGCACGAACCACATCAAGATTGTGCAACAGACGTTCCTTCACGGATGAAGGATTAGGACACAGAGAAGGAACAACACTCTCCTGATTGATATTCCTATTAGAAACAACCTTAGGAAGAAACCCAGGTTTGGTACGCAAAACCACCTTCTCTGCATGGAAAACTAGGTAAGGTGAGTCACACTGTAAAGCAGATAACTCAGAAACTCTTCGAGCTGAAGAGATAGCTACTAAAAACAAAACTTTCCAAGATAGAAGCTTAATTTCTATGGAATGCATAGGTTCAAACGGAACCCCTTGAAGAACATTAAGAACCAAATTTAGGCTCCATGGTGGAGCAACAGGTTTAAATACAGGCTTGATCCTGACCAAGGCCTGACTAAACACTTGAACGTCTGGGACATCTGCCAGGCGTTTGTGTAAAAGAATAGACAAAGCAGATATTTGTCCTTTTAAGAAACTAGCTGATAATCCCTTCTCCAATCCTTCTTGGAGAAAGGACAAAATTCTAGGAATCCTAATCTTACTCCATGAGTAACCCTTGGATTCACACCAACAAAGATATCCTGGTGACAGGCTTTCTAGCCTGAATCAGGGAATCAATGAAACCACGCTTTGATAGAATCAGGCGTTCAATCTCCAAGCAGTCAGACGCAGAGAAATTAGATTTGGATGCTTGAATGGACCTTGGATTAGAAGGTCCTGCCTCACTGGCAGAGTCCACGGTGGAACAGACGACATGTCCACCAGGTCTGCATACCAAGTCCTGCGTCGCCAAGCAGGCGCTATCAGAATCACGGAAGCTCTCTCCTGCTTGATTCTGGCAACCAGACGTGGGAGGAGAGGAAACGGTGGAAATACATAAGCCAGATTGAAGAACCAGGGCACTGCCAGAGCATCTATCAGTACCGCCTGGGGATCCCGGGACCTGGACCCGTAACAAGGAAGTTTGGCGTTCTGTCGGGACACCATCAGATCCAATTCTGGTGTGCCCCATAGCTGAGTCAGCTGGGCAAATACCTCCGGATGGAGCTCCCACTCCCCCGGATGAAAAGTCTGACAACTTAGGAAATCCGCCTCCCAGTTCTCTACCCCTGGGATATGGATTGCTGAGAGAGGGCAAGAGTGATCCTCCGCCTATCGGATTATTTTGGTTACCTCCATCATCGCTAGAGAACTCTGTGTTCCTCCTTGATGATTGATAAAGGCTACAGTCGTGATGTTGTCCGACTTCTGATGAATTTGGCCGCAGCTAACTGAGGCCATGCCTGAAGCGTATTGAATATCGCTCTCAGTTCTAGAATGTTTATCGGGAGGAGAGATTCCTCCCGAGACCATAAGCCCTGTGCTTTCAGGGTTCCAGACTACACCCCAGCCTAGCAGGCTGGCATCTGTCGTTACTATGAGCCACTATGGCCTGCGGAAACACATGCCCTGAGACAGGTGATCCTGAGACAAGCACCAGAGAAGAGAATCTCTGGTCTATTGGTCCAGATAAAGTTGAGGAGATAAATCTGCATAATCCCCATTCCACTGTTTGAGCATGCATAGTTGCAGTGGTCTGAGGTGTAGGCGGGCATAAGGAACTATGTCCATTGCCGCTACCATGAGTCCAATTACCTCCATACACTGAGCCACTGATGAATGGAATGAAGAGCTCGGCAAGTGATTAAAAGTTTTGATTTTCTGACCTCCGTCAAACTCTTGTGAGAGGGACGAGAGAACATTTTTTTATGTTCACCTTCCATCCGTGAGATCTCAGAAAAGCCAACACGATGTCCGTGTGAGACTTGGCTAGCTGGAAAATCGACGCCTGAATTAAGATGTCGTCTCGATAAGGCGCCACTGCTATACCCCGCGGTCTTAGACCCCCCAAAAGGGACCCTAGCACCTTTGTGAAAATTCTGGGAGCCGTGGCCAACCCGAAAGGAAGGCCCACAAACTGGTAATGCCTGTCCAGAAAGGCGAATCTGAGGAATTGATGATGATCTCTGTGAATAGGGATGTGTAGATACGCATCCTTTAAATCCACGGTAGTCATATATTGACCCTCCTGGATCAGAGGAAGAATAGTCCGAATAGTCTCCATCTTGAAAGATGGTACTCTGAGGAATTTTTTTAGAATTTTGAGATCCAAGATCGGTCTGAAAGTTCCCTCTTTTTTGGGAACCACAAACAGGTTGGAGAAAAAAAACTAGCCCTTGTTCCGCTCTTGGAACAGGGCGGATCACTCCCATGGTATGTAGGTCTTCTACACAGCGTAAGAACGCCTCACTCTTTGTCTGGTTTGCAGACAATTGAGAAATGTGAAATCTCCCCCTTGGGGGGAGTCTATGCAGTCCAGAAGATATCCTTGGGACACAATTTCTAAAGCCCAGGAATCGTGAACATCTCTTGCCCAAGCCTGAGCGAAGAGAGAGAGTCTGCCCCCTACTAGATCCGGACCCGGATCGGGGGCTACCCCTTCATGCTGTCTTAGAGGCAGCAGCAGGCTTCTTGGCCTGTTTACCTTTGTTCCAAGCCTGATTAGGTCTCCAGACTGACTTGGATTAGACAGAATTCCCCTCTTGCTTTGCTGCAGGGGAAGCTGAAGCGGGACCTTTGAAGTTCCGAAAGGAACGAAAATTATTTTGTTTGGTCCTCATCTTATTTGTTTTATCCTGAGGGAGGGCATGGCCTTTCCCTCCAGTGATGTCTGAAATAATTTCTTTCAGTGTGGGCCCGAATAGGGTCTTTCCTTTGAAAGGGATGTTCAACAACTTAGATTTTGATGACACATCAGCAGACCAGGACTTAAGCCATAACGCCCTGCGTGCTAAAATGGCAAAACCTGAATTCTTTGCCGCTAATTTAGCCATTTGGAAAGCGGCATCTGTAATGAAAGAATTAGCCAACTTAAGGGCCTTAACTCTATCCATAATATCCTCTAAAGGAGTCTCCACCGGGAGAGCCTCTTCTAGAGCCTCAAACCAGAAAGCAGCTGCAGTAGTTACAGGAACAATGCATGCAATAGGTTGGAGAAGAAAACCTTGATGAACAAAAATTTTCTTTAGGAGACCCTCTAATTTTTTATCCATAGGATCTTTGAAAGCACAACTGTCTTCGATAGGTATAGTTGTACGCTTAGCAAGAGTAGAAATAGCTCCCTCCACCTTAGGAACAGTCTGCCACAAGTCCTGTATGGTGTCAGATATGGGAAACATTTTCTTAAAAACAAGAGGGGGAGCGAACGGAATACCTGGTCTATCCCACTCCTTAGTAACAATAGTCACAATCCTCTTAGGGACTGGAAAAACATCAGTGTCAACAGGACCACTATAGGGTCACAATCGTCTAGAGTAGCTAATACCTCCTTGAGCAATAAGCGTAGGTGTTCAAGCTTAAATTTAAAGGCCGTCATATCAGAATCTGTCTGAGGGAGCATCTTCCTGAATCAGAAATCTCTCCCTCACATAACAAATCCATTACCCCTACTTCAGAACATTGTGATGGTATATCGGATACGGCTACTAAAGCGTCAGACGGCTCAGCATTTGTTCTTAACCCAGAGCTGTCACGCTTTCCTTGTAAACCATGCAGTTTAGAGAAAACCTCTGTGAGGGTTTTATTCATAACTATGGCCATGTCTTGTAAAGTAAATGAATTTGACGCATTAGAGGTACTTGGCGTCACTTGTGCGGGCGTTACTGGTTGTGACACTTGGGGAGAGCTAGAGGCTAAACCCTCATTTCCTTCTAACTGAGAATCATCTATTGCAATATTTTTAAGTGCTAAAATATGCTCTTTATAATTTATAGACATATTAGTGCAAGTGGGACACATTCTAAGAGGGGGTTCCACAATGGCTTCTAAACACATAGAACAAGGATTTTCCTTGGTGTCAGACATGTTAAACAGGCTAGTAATGAAACAAACAAGCTTGGAAAACACTTTAATTAAAGAAAATAACACTTTAAACAAAAATTGTACTGTGCCTTTAAGAGAAAAAAGCTGTACAAACACTGCAAAACAATGTAAAAAAGCAGTAAACAAAACAACATTTTAATAGTAGCATCATAAAGCCTTAGTAACTTTGCACCACTATGCAAAAAAACAATTAACCCCTTAATGTAAAAACCGGATTGAAAAAACTTCAAAACCGGTAAAATAACGTTCAGCACCTTGCCACAGCTCTGCTGTGGCGCCTACCTGCCCTTTAGGAACGATTTGTGGGGAAAAAACCTCTCGCATCTGTTGAGATCAAAGTCCAGGTTGGAAGAACAAAAGAAGCCCCTTGAACTAAACGATGGTGATCTGTCCACCACGTCAGAGAGTGTCGTACAATCGGATTTAAAGATATTAACTGTGATATTTTAGTATAATCCCTGCACCACTGGTTCAGCATACAAAGCTGAAGAGGTCGCATGTGAAAACGAGCAAAGGGGATCGCGTCCGATGCAGCAGTCATAAGACCTAGAATTTCCATGCATAAGGCTACCGAAGAGAATGATTGAGACTGAAGGTTTCGACAAGCTGAAACCAATTTCAGACGTCTCTTGTCCGTCAGAGACAAAGTCATGGACACTGAATCTATTTGGAAACCTAAAAAGGTTACCCTTATTTGAGGAATCAATGAACTCTTTGGTAAATTGATCCTCCAACCATGTTCTTGAAGAAACGACACAAGTCGATTCGTATGAAATTCTGCTAAATGTGAAGACTGAGCAAGTACCAAGATATCGTCCAAATAAGGAAATACCACAATACCCTGTTCTCTGATTACAGATAGAAGGGCACCGAGAACCTTTGAAAAAATCCTTGGAGCTGTTGCTAGGCCGAACGGCAGAGCCACAAACTGGTAATGCTTGTCTAGAAAAGAGAATCTCAGAAACTGAAAGTGATCTGGATGAATCGGAATATACAGATATGCATCCTGTAAATCTATTGTGGACATATAATGCCCTTGCTGAACAAAAGGCAGAATAGTCCTTATAGTTACCATTTTGAATGTTGGTATCCTTACAAAACGATTCAATATTTTTAAATCCAGAACTGGTCTGAAGGAATTCTCCTTCTTTGGTACAATGAATAGATTTGAGTAAAACCCCAGACCCTGTTCCAGAACTGGAACTGGCACAATTACTCCAGCCAACTCTAGATCTGAAACACATTTCAGAAATGTTTGAGCTTTCACTGGGTTTATTGGAATGCGAGAAAGAAAAAATCTTCTTGCAGGAGGCCTTACCTTGAAACCTATTCTGTACCCTTGTGAAACAATGTTCTGAATCCAAAGACTGTGAATCGAATTGATAGAATTTCTTTGAAAAATCGTAATCTGCCCCCTACCAGCTGTGCTGGAATGAGGGCCGCACCTTCATGTGGACTTGGGAGATGGCTTTGGCTTTCTGAAAGGCTTGGATTTATTCCAGACTGGAGATGGTTTCCAAACAGAAAACCGTTCCTTTAGGGGAAGGATCAGGCTTCTGTTCCTTATTCTGACGAAAGGAACGAAAAAAAGTTCCTTTCCCCCCAGTAACAGTTGAAATAATAGAATCCAACTGGGAACCAAACAATTTATTACCTTGGAAAGAAAGGGAAAGCAAAGTTGACTTAGAAGACATATCTGCATTCTAAGTTTTAAGCCATAAAGCTCTTCTAGCTAAAATAGCTAAAGACATATACCTGACATCAACTCTAATGATATCAAAGATGGCATCACAAATAAAGTTATTAGCATGTTGAAGAAGTTTAACAATGCTATGAGTATTATGATCTGGCACTTGTTGTGCCAAAGCCTCCAACCAAAAAGTGGAAGCTGCCGCAACATCAGCCAAAGAAATAGCAGGCCTAAGAAGATTACCTGAACATAAATAAGCTTTCCTTAGAAAGGATTCAATTTTTCTATCTAAAGGATCCTTAAAGGAAGTACTATCTGCCGTAGGAATAGTAGTACGTTTAGCGAGAGTAGAGATAGCCCCATCAACTTTAGGGATTTTGTCCCAAAACTCTAATCTGTCAGATGGCACAGGATACAATTTCTTAAACCTTTTAGGAGTAGTAAATGAATTACCCAGATTATTCCATTCCCTAGAAATTACTTCAGAAATAGCATCAGGGACAGGAAAAACTTCCGAAATAACTAAAGGAGGTTTAAAAAACGAATTTAAACGCTTAGTAGATTTAGTATCAAGAGGACTAGATTCCTCCATCTCTAATGCGATTAAAACTTCTTTAAGTAAAGAACGAATAAATTCCATTTTAAATAAATATGAAGATTTATCAGTGTCAATATCTGAGACAGAATCCTCTGAACCAGAAAAATCATCATCAGAAACAGACAAATCAGAATGATGATGTTCATTTAAAAATTCATCTGAAAAATGTGAAGTTTTAAAAGACCTTTTACGTTTACTGGAAGGAGGAATAACAGACATAGCCTTCCTAATAGATTTAGAAACAAAATCTCTTATATTAACAGGAACATCCTGATTATTAGATGTTGATGGAACAGTTACCACAAGTTTACAGCAAATACACTTAACTTTGGTAGAACCAGCATCAGGCAGCGTTTTTCCAGAAGTAGCTTCTGATCCAGGGTCAATCTGAGACATCTTGCAATATGTAAGAGAAAAAACAACATATAAAGCAAAATCTATCAAATTCCTTAAAAGACAGTTTCAGGAATGGGAAAAAATGCCAATGAACAAGCCTCTAGCAACCAGAAGCAAATGAAAAATGAGACTTAAATAATGTGAAAAAAGGTGGAGACAAAAATGACGCCCACATTTTTTAGCGCCAAATAAGACGCCCACATTATTGGCGCCTAAATGCTTTTGGCGCCAAGAATGACGCCACATCCGGTGACACCGACATTTTTAGCTCAAAACGTCAAAAAAATTACGCAAACACGAACAACTTCCGGCGACAAGTATGACGCCGGAAATGACAAAGAAATTTTTTGCGCCAAAAAAGTCAGCGCCAAGAATGACGCAATAAAAACATAATTTTTGCTTACCTGATAAATTTATTTCTCTTGTAGTGTGTTCAGTCCACGGGTCATCCATTACTTATGGGATATATTCTCCTTTCCAACAGGAAGTTGCAAGAGGATCACCCAAGCAGAGCTGCTATATAGCTCCTCCCCTCACATGTCATATCCAGTCATTCGACCGAAACAAGACGAGAAAGGAGAAACTATAGGGTGCAGTGGTGACTGGAGTTATAATTTAAAATTTAGAACCTGCCTCAAAAAGACAGGGCGGGCCGTGGACTGAACACACTACAAGAGAAATAAATTTATCAGGTAAGCATAAATTATGTTTTCTCTTGTTAAGTGTGTACAGTCCACGGGTCATCCATTACTTATGGGATACCAATACCAAAGCTAAAGTACACGGATGATGGGAGGGACAAGGCAGGAACATTAAACAGAAGGAACCACTGCCTGTAGAACCTTTCTCCCAAAAACAGCCTCCGAAGAAGCAAAAGTGTCAAATTTGTAAAATTTGGAAAAAGTATGAAGTGAAGACCAAGTTGCAGCCTTGCAAATCTGTTCAACAGAGGCCTCATTCTTAAAGGCCCAGGTGGAAGCCACAGCTCTAGTGGAATGAGCTGTAATTCTTTCAGGAGGCTGCTGTCCAGCAGTCTCATAGGCTAAGCGTATTATGCTACGAAGCCAAAAAGAGAGAGAGGTAGCCGAAGCCTTTTGACCTCTCCTCTGTCCAGAGTAAACGACAAACAGAGAAGTTTGTCGAAAATCTTTAGTTGCCTGTAAGTAGAACTTCAGGGCACGGACCACGTCTAGATTATGCAAAAGACGTTCCTTCTTTGAAGAAGGATTAGGACATAACGATGGAACAACAATCTCTTGATTGATATTCCTGTTAGAAACAACCTTAGGTAAAAACCCAGGTTTAGTACGCAGGACTACCTTGTCTGAATGAAAGATCAGATAAGGAGAATCACAATGTAAGGCAGATAACTCAGAGACTCTTCGAGCCGAGGAAATAGCCATCAAAAACAGAACTTTCCAAGATAAAAGCTTAATATCAATGGAATGAAGGGGTTCAAACGGAAGAACTTTAAGAACCAAGTTTAAGCTCCACGGAGGAGCAACAGTTTTAAACACAGGTTTAATCCTAGCCAAAGCATGACAAAAAGCCTGGACGTCTGGATTCTCTGCCAGACGCTTGTGTAAAAGAATAGACAGAGCAGAAATCTGTCCCTTTAGCGAACTAGCGGATAAGCCCTTTTCTAAACCCTCTTGTAGAAAAGACAATATCCTAGGAATCCTAACCTTACTCCATGAGTAACTCTTGGATTCACACCAATATAAATATTTACGCCATATCTTGTGGTAAATTTTTCTGGTAACAGGTTTCCGAGCCTGTATTAATGTATCAATAACCGAATCCGAAAACCCACGCTTTGATAGAATCAAGCGTTCAATTTCCAAGCAGTCAGCCTCAGAGAAATTAGGTTTGGATGGTTGAAAGGACCCTGGATTAGAAGGTCCTGCCTCAGGGGTAGAGACCATGGTGGACAGGACGACATGTCCACTAGGTCTGCATACCAGTTCCTGCGTGGCCACGCAGGCGCTATCAGAATCACTGATGCCCTCTCCTGTTTGATCCTGGCAATCAGTCGAGGTAGCAATGGAAAAGGTGGAAACACATAAGCTATGTTGAAAACCCAAGGGGCTGCTAGTGCATCTACCAGCACCGCACCCGGGTCCCTGGACCTGGATCCGTAACAAGGAAGCTTGGCGTTCTGGCGAGATGCCATGAGATCCAGATCCGGTTTGCCCCAACGACGAATCAGTTGAGCAAATACCTCCGGGTGAAGTTCCCACTCCCCCGGATGAAAGGTCTGTCGACTTAGAAAATCTGCCTCCCAGTTCTCCACGCCTGGGATGTAGATCGCTGACAGGTGGCAAGAGTGAGACTCTGCCCAGCGAATTATCTTCGAGACTTCCAACATCGCTAGGGAACTCCTGGTTCCCCCTTGATGATTGATGTAAGCCACAGTCGTGATGTTGTCCGACTGAAATCTGATGAACCTCAGTGTTGCTAACTGAGGCCAAGTTAGAAGAACATTGAATATTGCTCTTAATTCTAGAATGTTTATCGGGAGGAGTCTCTCCTCCTGAGTCCACGATCCCTGAGCCTTCAGGGAGTTCCAGACTGCTCCCCAGCCTAGTAGGCTGGCATCTGTTGTTACAATCGTCCAATCTGGTCTGCGAAAAGTCATTCCTTTGGACAGATGAACCCGTGACAACCACCAGAGAAGAGAATCTCTGGTCTCCTGGTCCAGATTTAGCAAAGGGGACAGATCTGAGTAATCCCCGTTCCATTGACTTAGCATGCATAGTTGCAGTGGTCTGAGATGTAGGCACGCAAATGGCACTATGTCCATTGCCGCGACCATTAAGACTTTGCATTTTGAAAACTTGACGCTTGTATCAGAATGTCGTCTAGGAACCTTTGTAAAAATTCTCGGGGCCGTAGCTAACCCGAAGGGAAGAGCTACAAACTGGTAATGCCTGTCTAGAAAGGCAAACCTTAGGTACCGATAATGATCTTTGTGAATCGGTATGTGAAGGTAGGCATCCTTTAAGTCCACTGTGGTCATATATTGACCCTCTTGGATCATGGGTAGGATGGTCCGAATGGTTTCCATCTTGAACGACGGAACCCTTAGGAATTTGTTTAAGATTTTTAAGTCTAAGATTGGTCTGAAAGTTCCCTCTTTCTTGGGAACCACAAACAGATTTGAATAAAACCCTTGCCCCTGTTCCGTTCGCGGAACTGGGTGGATCACTCCCATCACTAAGAGGTCTTGTACACATTGTAGAAATGCCTCTTTCTTTACTAGGTTTGTTGATAACCTTGACAGATGAAACCTCCCTTGTGGAGGAGAAGTTTTGAAATCCAGAAGATATCCCTGAGATATAATCTCCAACGTCCAGGGATCTTGTACATCTCTTGCCCAAGCCTGGGCGAAGAGAGAAAGTCTGCCCCCCACTAGATCCGTCTCCGGAAAGGGGGCCCTGTCTTCATGCTGTCTTAGGGGCGGAAGTAGGCTTTCTGGCCTGCTTGCCCTTGTTCCATGACTGGTTGCCTTTCCAACCTTGTCTGTAACGAGCAGTAGTTCCTTCCTGTTTTGGAGCGGAGGAAGTTGATGCTGCTCCTGCCTTGAAATTACGAAAGGCACGAAAATTAGACTGTTTGGCCTTTGATTTGGCCCTGTCCTGAGGAAGGGTGTGGCCCTTACCTCCAGTAATGTCAGCAATAATTTCCTTCAAGCCGGGCCCGAATAAGGTCTGCCCTTTGAAAGGAATGTTTAGTAGTTTAGACTTAGAAGTTACATCTGCTGACCAGGATTTAAGCCATAGCGCTCTGCGCGCCTGTATGGCGAATCCGGAATTCTTAGCCGTAAGTTTGGTTAAATGCACTACGGCATCCGAAACAAACGCATTAGCCAGCTTAAGGGTTCTAATCTTGCTCAAAGATTCATCCAATGATGCTGTGCGAATCGCCTCTTCCAGAGACTCAAACCAGAATGCCGCTGCAGCAGTGACAGGCGCAATGCATGCAAGAGGCTGTAATATAAAACCTTGTTGAACAAACATTTTCTTAAGGTAACCCTCTAATTTTTTATCCATTGGATCTGAGAAAGCACAGCTATCCTCCACCGGGATAGTGGTACGCTTGGCTAAAGTAGAAACTGCTCCCTCCACCTTAGGGACCGTCTGCCATAAGTCTCGTGTGGTGGCGTCTATAGGGAACATTTTTCTAAATATCGGAGGAGGGGAAAAAGGCACACCGGGTCTATCCCACTCCTTGCTAATAATCTCTGTAAGCCTCTTTGGTATAGGAAAAACGTCAGTACACACCGGTACCGCATAGTATTTATCCAGCCTACATAATTTCTCTGGGATTGCCACCGTGTCACAATCATTCAGAGCCGCTAACACCTCCCCTAGCAACACGTGGAGGTTCTCAAGCTTAAATTTAAAATTTGAAATTTCTGAATCCGGTCTCCCCGAATCAGAACCATCACCCACAGAATGAAGCTCTCCGTCCTCATGTTCTGCAAATTGTGACGCAGTATCAGACATGGCTCTCGTGTCATCGGCGCGCTCTGTCCTTAACCCAGAGCTGTCGCGCTTGCCTCTTAACTCGGGCATATTGTATAATACTTCTTTCATAACATTAGCCATATCATGTAAAGTGATTTGTAAGGGCCTTGATGTACTTGGCGCCTCAATCTTACGCACCTCCCGAGCGGGAGACGAAGGTACTGACACGTGAGGAGAGTTAGACGGCATAACTTCCCCCTCGTTGTCTGGTGATAATTTCTTTATCGGTACAGATTGACTTTTATTCAAAGTAATACCAATACAATTGGTACACATATTTCTATTGGGCTCCACATCGGCTTTTAAACATAATGAACAAGCAGATTCCTCTGTATCAGACATGTTTAAACAGACTAGCAATGAAGCTAGCAAGCTTGGAAATTACTTCAATAAGTTTACAAGCAATATAAAAAACGCTGCAGCGCTTTTTTAAAAAACACAATTGAATAACAAAGAACTAGTTCAGTTATAGTCAACAATTCTTTAAATGTATTAATTAGCAGAGGATTGCACCCATTAGCAAAAGGATGATTAACCCCTCAGTACCCAAAAAAACGATATCAAATTAAGATTTAACGCTTTTATCACAGTCCAGCACACTGTCACAGGTCTGCTGTGACTGATTACCTCCCTCAAAAACGAATTTTGAAGATCCCTGAGCTCTCTGGAGACGTCCTGGATCAAAGAGGAAGAAGCAGGAAGACTGTGCTAGAATTTTAACTGCGCAACAAGGCGCTAAAAAAGGTCCCTCCCACTCCTATTACAAAAGTGGGAGACCTGATATAACGGTTTCTATGCAGAAAACAGAATTTATGTTTACCTGATAAATTTCTTTCTCCAACGGTGTGTCCGGTCCACGGCGTCATCCTTACTTGTGGGATATTCTCTTCCCCAACAGGAAATGGCAAAGAGCCCAGCAAAGCTGGTCACATGATCCCTCCTAGGCTCCGCCTACCCCAGTCATTCGACCGACGTTAAGGAGGAATATTTGCATAGGAGAAACCATATGGTACCGTGGTGACTGTAGTTAAAGAAAATAAAATATCAGACCTGATTAAAAAAACCAGGGCGGGCCGTGGACCGGACACACCGTTGGAGAAAGAAATTTATCAGGTAAACATAAATTCTGTTTTCTCCAACATAGGTGTGTCCGGTCCACGGCGTCATCCTTACTTGTGGGAACCAATACCAAAGCTTTAGGACACGGATGAAGGGAGGGAGCAAATCAGGTCACCTAAATGGAAGGCACCACGGCTTGCAAAACCTTTCTCCCAAAAATAGCCTCAGAAGAAGCAAAAGTATCAAACTTGTAAAATTTGGTAAAAGTGTGCAGTGAAGACCAAGTCGCTGCCCTACATATCTGATCAACAGAAGCCTCGTTCTTGAAGGCCCATGTGGAAGCCACAGCCCTAGTGGAATGAGCTGTGATTCTTTCGGGAGGCTGCCGTCCGGCAGTCTCGTAAGCCAATCTGATGATGCTTTTAATCCAAAAAGAGAGAGAGGTAGAAGTTGCTTTTTGACCTCTCCTTTTACCGGAATAAACAACAAACAAGGAAGATGTTTGTCTAAAATCCTTTGTAGCATCTAAATAGAATTTTAGAGCGCGAACAACATCCAAATTGTGCAACAAACGTTCCTTCTTTGAAACTGGTTTTGGACACAGAGAAGGTACGATAATCTCCTGGTTAATGTTTTTGTTAGAAACAACTTTTGGAAGAAAACCAGGTTTAGTACGTAAAACCACCTTATCTGCATGGAACACCAGATAAGGAGGAGAACACTGCAGAGCAGATAATTCTGAGACTCTTCTAGCAGAAGAAATCGCAACTAAAAACAAAACTTTCCAAGATAATAACTTAATATCAACGGAATGTAAGGGTTCAAATGGAACCCCCTGAAGAACTGAAAGAACTAAATTGAGACTCCAAGGAGGAGTCAAAGGTTTGTAAACAGGCTTGATTCTAACCAGAGCCTGAACAAAGGCTTGAACATCTGGCACAGCTGCCAGCTTTTTGTGAAGTAATACCGACAAGGCAGAAATCTGTCCCTTCAGGGAACTTGCAGATAATCCTTTTTCCAATCCTTCTTGAAGGAAGGATAGAATCCTAGGAATCTTAACCTTGTCCCAAGGGAATCCTTTAGATTCACACCAACAGATATATTTTTTCCAAATTTTGTGGTAAATCTTTCTAGTCACAGGCTTTCTGGCCTGAACAAGAGTATCGATAACAGAATCTGAGAATCCTCGCTTCGATAAAATCAAGCGTTCAATCTCCAAGCAGTCAGCTGGAGTGAAACCAGATTCGGATGTTCGAACGGACCCTGAACAAGAAGGTCTCGTCTCAAAGGTAGCTTCCAAGGTGGAGCCGATGACATATTCACCAGATCTGCATACCAAGTCCTGCGTGGCCACGCAGGAGCTATCAAGATCACCGACGCCCTCTCCTGCTTGATCCTGGCTATCAGCCTGGGGATGAGAGGAAATGGCGGGAACACATAAGCTAGTTTGAAGGTCCAAGGTGCTACTAGTGCATCCACTAGAGCCGCCTTGGGATCCCTGGATCTGGCCCCGTAGCAAGGAACTTTGAAGTTCTGACGAGAGGCCATCAGATCCATGTCTGGAATGCCCCACAGGTGAGTGACTTGGGCAAAGATTTCCGGATGGAGTTCCCACTCCCCCGGATGCAATGTCTGCCGACTCAGAAAATCCGCTTCCCAATTTTCCACTCCTGGGATGTGGATAGCAGACAGGTGGCAGGAGTGAGACTCCGCCCAAAGAATAATTTTGGTTACTTCTTCCATCGCTAGGGAACTCCTTGTTCCCCCCTGATGGTTGATGTACGCAACAGCCGTCATGTTGTCTGATTGAAACCGTATGAACCTGGTCCTCGCAAGCTGGGGCCAGGCCTGGAGAGCATTGAATATCGCTCTCAGTTCCAGAATATTTATCGGTAGAAGAGATTCTTCCCGAGACCAAAGACCCTGAGCTTTCAGGGATCCCCAGACCGCGCCCCAGCCTATCAGACTGGCGTCGGTCGTGACAATGACCCACTCTGGTCTGTGGAACATCATCCCTTGAGACAGATTGTCCAGGGACAGCCACCAACGGAGTGAGTCTCTGGTCTTCTGATTTACTTGTATCTTCGGAGACAAGTCTGTATAGTCCCCATTCCACTGACTGAGCATGCACAGTTGTAATGGTCTTAGATGAATGCGCGCAAAAGGAACTATGTCCATCGCCGCCACCATCAACCCGATCACTTCCATGCACTGAGCTATGGAAGGAAGAGGAACGGAATGAAGTATCCGACAAGAGTCCAGAAGCTTTGTTTTTCTGGCCTCTGTTAGAAAGATCCTCATTTCTAAGGAGTCTATAATTGTTCCCAAGAAGGGAACCCTTGTTGACGGGGATAGAGAACTCTTTTCCACGTTCACTTTCCAGCCGTGAGATCTGAGAAAGGCCAGGACAATGTCCGTGTGAGCCTTTGCTTGAGGAAGGGACGACGCTTGAATCAGAATGTCGTCCAGGTAAGGTACTACTGCAATGCCCCTTGGTCTTAGCACCGCTAGAAGGGACCCTAGTACCTTTGTGAAAATCCTTGGAGCAGTGGCTAATCCGAAAGGAAGCGCCACGAACTGGTAATGTTTGTCCAGGAATGCAAACCTTAGGAACCGATGATGTTCCTTGTGGATAGGAATATGTAGATACGCATCCTTTAAATCCACCGTGGTCATGAATTGACCTTCCTGGATGGAAGGAAGGATAGTTCGAATGGTTTCCATCTTGAACGATGGGACCTTGAGAAATTTGTTTAAGATCTTGAGATCTAGGATTGGTCTGAACGTTCCCTCTTTTTTGGGAACTATGAACAGATTGGAGTAGAACCCCATCCCCTGTTCTCTTAATGGAACAGGATGAATCACTCCCATTTTTAACAGGTCTTCTACACAATGTAAGAACGCCTGTCTTTTTATGTGGTCTGAAGACAACTGCGACCTGTGGAACCTCCCCCTTGGGGGAAGTCCCTTGAATTCCAGAAGATAACCCTGGGAGACTATTTCTAGCGCCCAAGGATCCAGAACATCTCTTGCCCAAGCCTGAGCGAAGAGAGAGAGTCTGCCCCCCACCAGATCCGGTCCCGGATCGGGGGCTGAGAGCATTGATTCTGTCCATAATCTCCTCATAAGGAGGAGAGTCACTATCGAGCACCTTAAGCAGTTCATCAAACCAGAAATATGCGGCAGTAGTGACAGGGACAATGCATGAAATGGGTTGTAGAAGGTAACCCTGCTGAACAAACATCTTTTTAAGCAAACCTTCTAATTTTTTATCCATAGGATCTTTGAAAGCACAACTATCCTCTATGGGAATAGTGGTGCGTTTGTTTAAAGTAGAAACCGCTCCCTCGACCTTAGGGACTGACTGCCATAAGTCCTTTCTGGGGTCGACCATAGGAAACAATTTTTTAAAAATGGGGGGAGGGACGAAAGGAATACCGGGCCTTTCCCATTCTTTATTAACAATGTCCGCCACCCGCTTGGGTATAGGAAAAGCTTCTGGGAGCCCCGGCACCTCTAGGAACTTGTCCATTTTACATAGTTTCTCTGGGATGACTAAATTTTCACAATCATCCAGAGTGGATAATACCTCCTTAAGCAAAATGCGGAGATGTTCCAATTTAAATTTAAATGTAATCACATCAGATTCAGCCTGCTGAGAAATGTTCCCTAAATCAGTAATTTCTCCCTCAGACAAAACCTCCCTGGCCCCCTCAGATTGGGTTAGGGGCCCTTCAGAGATATTAATATCAGCGTCGTCATGCTCTTCAGTAACTAAAACAGAGCAGCCACGCTTACGCTGACAAGGGTTCATTTTGGCTAAAATGTTTTTGACAGAATTATCCATTACAGCCGTTAATTGTTGCATAGTAAGGAGTATTGGCGCGCTAGATGTACTAGGGGCCTCCTGAGTGGGCAAGACTCGTGTAGACGAAGGAGGGAATGATGCAGTACCATGCTTACTCCCCTCACTTGAGGAATCATCTTGGGCATCATTGTCATTATCACATAAATCACATTTATTTAAATGAATAGGAATTCTGGCTTCCCCACATTCAGAACACAGTCTATCTGGTAGTTCAGACATGTTAAACAGGCATAAACTTGAACAGAAAGTACAAAAAACGTTTTAAAATAAAACCGTTACTGTCACTTTAAATTTTAAACTGAACACACTTTATTACTGCAATTGCGAAAAAACATGAAGGAATTGTTCAAAATTCACCAAATTTTCACCACAGCCAAATGACGCCTTCAGAAGTCTTTTATAAGTATCAGAGCTCCTCTCACATGCGACTGCATGCCATGCCTCTCAAAAACAAGTGCGCAACACCGGCGCGAAAATGAGACTCTGCCTATGCTTTGGGAAAGCCCCTAAAGAATAAGGTGTCTAAAACAGTGCCTGCCGATATTATTATATCAAAATACCCATATAAAATGATTCCTCAAGGCTAAATATGTGTTAATAATCAATCGATTTAGCCCAGAAAAAGTCTACAGTTTAAATAAGCCCTTGTGAAGCCCTTATTTACAATCGTAATAAACATGGCTTACCGGATCCCATAGGGAAAATGACAGCTTCCAGCATTACATCGTCTTGTTAGAATGTGTCATACCTCAAGCAGTAAGAGACTGCACACTGTTCCCCCAACTGAAGTTAATTGCTCTCAACAGTCCTGTGTGGAACAGCCATGGATTTTAGTTACGGTTGCTAAAATCATTTTCCTCATACAAACAGAATTCTTCATCTCTTTTCTGTTTCTGAGTAAATAGTACGTACCAGCACTATTTGAAAATAACAAACTCTTGATTGAATAATGAAAAACTACAGTTAAACACTAAAAAACTCTAAGCCATCTCCGTGGAGATGTTGCCTGTACAACGGCAAAGAGAATGACTGGGGTAGGCGGAGCCTAGGAGGGATCATGTGACCAGCTTTGCTGGGCTCTTTGCCATTTCCTGTTGGGGAAGAGAATATCCCACAAGTAAGGATGACGCCGTGGACCGGACACACCTATGTTGGAGAAATATACGTTAGCCGTGTGGAAAAAAATCATGCCCAAAAAGATTTATCACCAAAGTACCTCACAAAACGATTAACATGCCAGTAAACGTTTTAAAAAACAACATTTCAGATGCTGTGTAAAGTTATTACTAAGCCTGCTACCAGTCGCTTCTACTGCAGTTAAGGCTCACACATTATATCAGTATTAACAGTATTTTTTCAGTCAAATTCTAGTCCCTAGAAAATAACTCTACTGTGCATACATTTATCAGCCTGATACCAGTCACTACTACTGCATTTAAGGCTGTACTTACATCATACGGGTAACAGCAGTGTTTCCTTAGTCAATTCCATTCCCAGAAAATATTGTACTGCACATACCTCATTTGCGGGAGACCCCGCATGCTATTCCCATTTTCTGAAGTTACCCCACTCCTCAGAATGTCGAGAACAGCCAGTGGATCTTAGTTACGCCTGCTAAGATCATAGAAAACGCAGGCAGTTTCTTCTTCCAAATACTGCCTGAGATAGAAAAACAGCACACTCCGGTGCCATTTAAAATAACAAACTTTTGATTGAAGAATAATTAAGTAAAAACTCCAGCTCCTCTCGCGACCTCCTTCTTTGTTGAGGGTTGCAAGAGAATGACTGGATATGACATGTGAGGGGAGGAGCTATATAGCAGCTCTGCTTGGGTGATCCTCTTGCAACTTCCTGTTGGGAAGGAGAATATATCCCATAAGTAATGGATGACCCGTGGACTGAACACACTTAACAAGAGAAATGAAGCATTTTCAGCCCCCGCGAGCCTAACAGCCCACAGGGAAAAAAGTCAATTTTAAGGTAAGAAAAAATGATTTATTCATATGCATTATCCCAAATAATGAAACCGACTGTCGGAAATAAGGAATATTGATCATCCTGAATCAAGGCAAATAAATGTTTAAACACATATATTTAGAACTTTATATAAAAGTGCCCAACCATAGCTTAGAGTGTCACAAAAAATAAGACTTACTTACCCCAGGACACTCATCTACATGTAGTATAAAGCCAAACCAATACTGAAACGAGAATCAGTAGAGGTAATGGTATATAAGAGTATATCGTCAATCTGAAAAGGGAGGTAAGAGATGAATCTCTACGACCGATAACAGAGAACCTATGAAATAGATCCCGTAGAAGGAGACCATTGAATTCAAATAGGCAATACTCTCTTCACATCCCTCTGACATTCACTGCACACTGAGAGGAAAACCGGGCTCCAGCCTGCTGCGAAGCGCATATCAACGTAGAATCTAGCACAAACTTACTTCACCACCTCCACGGGAGGCAAAGTTTGTAAAACTGATTTGTGGGTGTGGTGAGGGGTGTATTTATAGGCATTTTGAGGTTTGGGAAACTTTGCCCCTCCTGGTAGGAATGTATATCCCCTACGTCACTAGCTCATGGACTCTTGCTAATTACATGAAAGAAATCTTTTATTTACATCTATAGTGAACGTCTGAAGTATATACATTCTCTTATTTCAAATATTATAAAAGTAAGAGAGAGTTTATGAACTGTAAAAATTCAGGGATGTAAAAGTCCAAGATATCGATTTCATAATATACAGATTGGTCAACAGGCCCCTAAAATGTATAATTACAGGAGATCTCTCTTCTTTCAAATTTTAACATGGAAGACTCATGAACTCCATAATTCTAGAATAGTTAGCAAGCTCTTAAAGGGATAGGAAACTCTAAATTATACTTGCATGATTCAGATAGTGTGTGTAATTTTAAAACACTTTTAGACTCACTCCTATTTTCAAATGTGCTTTGTTCTCTTGTTATCCCTTGTTGAAAAAGAATACACACATATCCTACACTAGTGGGAGCTAGCTGCTGATTGGTGCCTGCACACATTAGTCTCTTGTGATTGGCTAACTAGATGTGATCAGCTAGCGGCCAGTAGGCAATGCGGTTCCTTCCGCAAAGGATAACAAGAGAATGAAGCACATTTGATAACAGAAGTAAATTGGAAAGCTGTTTAAAATTGTATGTTCTATCCAAATCATAAAGGAAAATGTTGGGTTTGTCTGTCCCATGAAAGGGATATTAAACCCAATTTTTTTTCTTTCATGATTCAGATACAGCAGGCAATTTTAAGCAACTTTCTGATTTACTCCTATTACCAATTTTTCTTCCTTCTCTTGATATTGTTATTTGGAAAGTAGGAATGTAAGCTTAGGAGCCAGCCCATTTTTGGTTTAGCACCTAGGTAGTGCTTGCTGATTGATGGTTACATGTAACCACAGAGAAATGACAGTGACACAGCAGGTCAGCTGTGGCATTTTTACAACCCCACTAATCACTGGTTATTCCTGCTCTGGGCCAGCAGCTGTCTGCAGCTCCTAAACAGAACTTTAATGAAACGTTAATGCCTTTGTGGGGGATAAATACATAGAATTGCAGGGTGAATAGTGCTAAGATGACATGCTCTAACAATGTCCCTTTAACAGTGCATACCTGTTTACGGGTTGTGTCCAAATTCAAACCTCTCTCTAAAGTTTGGTAACATAAAATTAAACTACCTGTCCTTTTCCATACCTCACAGATATTAAAGGGACATTGTTAGAGCATGTCATCTTAGCACTAATGACCCTGCAATTCTATGTGTTTATCCCCCACAAAGGCTTTAAAATGAAATAAAAGTTCTGTTCAGGAGCTGCAGACTGCTGCTGGCCCAGAGCAGGAATGTCCAGTGATTAGTGGGGTTGTAAAAATGCCACACCTGAACTGCTGTGTCACTGTCATTTCTCTGTGGATCCGGAGTGGCACATTATCTATGTGTTTAACCTTTGCTGGGGTTAAACACATAGATATGAAGAGTCAGTAGAGGTAAAAAAAAAATCACATGCTCTAATGAATAACAGCATGCCATTCTTTTGTACTATAATGTTCCTTAAATGTTTTAACAAAGGAATCGCAAGAGCGCATACTTTGCATAATCAATAATCAGCAACTTATCACACGTGGCTACTGTACAAACAATACACAACTGATATGCTGAATTAAAGTGGTATTATAGTAAAACATGCCCAAATAAATAGGAGAAGAACCTTTTGAGTTGTTTTCATAAATTTACTTCTTGAATATTGACAGCCACTGGTTAATGTTGACACAGAGGTCAGAAAATTATGAAGAAAAAAAAGGTTTGTCAAAATATTTTTTTAGATTAAAAGAGACAGACTACTTCAGAATTGGTATTGTTTTAAAAGATAGATAATCCATTTATTACCCATTTCCCAGTTTTGCATAACCAACACTGTTGTAACACCTTGTATCTAAGCCTCTGTAGACTGCCACCTTATTTCAGTAATTTTGACAGACTTGCATTTTAGCCAATCAGTGATGAGTCAACAGGAGTGAGCACAATGTTATCTATATGCACACATGAACTCACACTCTAATTTGTTAATAAACCAGTTACATATAATAGAATGTCCCCACTATGTAGTGAGCAACTTGTAAAAACTGCAGCTGTCTAAGCATTAAACATATCATATCCAATTTGGTTTCAAACAAGAAACATAACCACAATAAAACTATTTGTTGCATATAACAACTTGCTTACTGCATAAAAAACGCACTGCAGTCCAAGACGATTCGGTGTTGTGAAAAATTGCCCTAATAGGATTGCATACTCCATTGTGGTCTACTGTTCTATATGTGGGACACTCAATATTTCATTTTTACATGTAAGTGATTTTAATTGCCATTACATCTTTGTAATAAATACTGCCTAAACTGAGTTGCGTTCTGTTCATTTTATACATGAACTAGCGCTGTCTACCTGTGAAAAACTGTCAGAATGCTCTGAGATTAGAGGCGGCCTTCAACGACTTCGAAATTAGAATTCTTTAGCTTTCAACAAAGAATACCAGAGCACAAAGAAAATTTGATGATAAAATTAATTTTGAAAGTTGTTTAAAAGTGCACGCCCTATCGGAATCATGGAAGTTTAATTTTGACTAGACAATTCCTTTAAAATTATCCAAATACACATTTGTCTGTTACCTTTCTTTTGTTTTCCTTTGTCATCTATTTCTTGCTTGGTCGCCATCACTTCAAACAAAGTCTTTAAGATACTTCTTAAGTCACTTGCATAGTTTGTCTGCAACTGATCAGCAACACCTGCAAATCATTAAATAATATTATCGACAAATCACATTTACACAAACCTACCATAATAATGGACATTCAGAGAAACTAGAATATCGCTAACTCAGGAGCAAGGCTGAGTATTGAGAATCGGCCATGCAAGGTAATGAATTTATATAGAGACATATGCTGTACACCGTTGGGGTTTCCCCTCAATATATTTTAAGCACAGAGGGTAAAAAAGAATGTTGAAATTCAATGCTCCTTTATTTTCTAGTCTTTGATGCCTTGGAGAAACATTTGGAATTTAGGTGATGTGAGGTTATCATAGAATAAATGTAGCAGAAGGAGGATACACTACCCATACAATGCCATGAAATGCCACCTACTGCCCCTGCTGAGGTTAAATGGTATGGCAGGTGTCTAATCGTGGGTAATAAAGTGTGCACCTACACAGCTGTGTATATATGAGGATCTTTATAGCATAGCAGATTAGAAGAGTTTAGTTAATTTGTCTAAGCAATTCAACAACAAAAAAGGTTTTGCTTTGCAATTCAGCAAAACAAGTCAATGTATTCCACCAATAAAGGCCCATCCATTAGGGACATCTAAACTTGCATCTTAGCCTTGGTTATATAGAAAATGGCTTGAGAAATCCCAGGAGCCAGGGCTAACAGATCTTTACTCCTGGCTCCAAACTGTTTGGCTTATTCCTCTATTATTATATCCTTGTCTGGCTCAAACAAAGTGTTGCACGAAAATTCTTACTGGCTCTTTTACTTGAAACACATTTGTCAACCCTGGTATATGAACCTTCCAGAAAAGTGTAAAATAAGAACAAAATCAATGTCTTGGAAATAAATAGCACATGAAAGAACAGATATTTAGACTATTTTAAACACTAAATAATATTCTGAGCAGACAATAGTGTCTGACAGTAGGCTTTATATAGATTACATTATATTATTCCTGGCAGCGTTACAAACATCCAAATATTGATTTGCAGTACATACATTTTTGCTGGGCATTCTACTGAAATCAATATCAAGTTTTGCATGTTTTGTGCTAATAAGATTAAGCAATACTTGGTATTTTATATATAGCATTCTACTATTTGTAATCTGCAGTTCTGCTGTATTGTGAATAATGCAGAAACATAATGGTGTTCTGCAAGTATTGTACAGCTATCTCTGTATTAATGAAGTGATTCTGATGACTAGAACTGTAATATGTGTGTGTTCATTAAAGGGACATTTAAGTAATGTGTTTATATATGCTAAGTATATATAAGCAACTAAGCACTGCAGTGTAAAAGATCTGCCTTTCCGCACACCATGAAAATCCTTTTGAATAGGTTATGTTATCTCCTTATCCTATTTGAATCAGACATAAATGAGGTCCTGCACTTATCAAGCAACCAATTTGTAAAATGTTGTATGGTCAATAGTCTAGGTGCAGCAAAAAAAGATACATTTTTAAAGTTAAACTAAAGGGAAAGAAATGCAAAATGAAAGTACCTTACTACTTTTTTACTACAATTATTTATACATTTTATAGGGAGTTAGATTTTGAGCTTAAGGTCCCTTTAAGTTATAGTGCAACAGTAAAATGTTCTAATAAACTGCAGAATTACTAAACCCTTTTATTCCAATTGTTATTACTGCAAGTAAACTCCTCCCACATTATAAGCTCATTATCATAAGCAATGTCCTTACTGTTTGTCTTTGCAATGTGTGAACAAGACGGAGTCTTTTAGCCTCTTCTTCATCCTCATGTAGGGTAAGGTTAATGACTCACTGAAGTATTGTCTAGAGCAGGGGTGTCCAAACTTTGCTCTCCAGAGGTTTTGGAACTACATTTCCCATGATGCTCAGCTACATAAAATGCTGGCTGAGCATCATCGGAAATGTAGTTCCAAAACCTCTGGAGAGCAAAGTTTGGACACCCCTGGTCTAGAGATTACTCAGCATCAGTCTCTCACCCAGTCCCATCATTGCTGCCTGTTATATAGTCTTTATCCTTCTTGTCCCCCCCCCATCTCCCTAGCTTTTCCCTTGATTTACCTCTGCACGCTGTGGTATTTCCACCCCTTCCGAACATGCTGGTGTATTTATTGCATTCTCAAGTCTGCTTTAGATTGTTTGACCCAGCTACATGCTACAACAGTAACTGCTTAAATTGTCTGACCAAAGTAAAGAAGGCAAAGTACACATGAGAAAGAGGGTTAAAGGGGCATAAAACCCCAACATTTTATTTCATGATTCAGAGTGTAAAAATAAAAATCCAGTTTATGTATAATATCAAATGTACTTTGTGCTTCTGGTATCCTTTGTTGGAAAGCAGGTAGGAATGTGTAGGAGCGTGCACGTGACTGGAGCAATAAATGGCATCAGTTTTATAACTTTGCTATACATTTGCAAGAGCACTAGGTGGCAGCAGTGTCATGCACTCCTTCAGAAACGTGCACACTACCTACCTAGGTATCTCTTCAACAAAGGATTAAATGAGAATGAAGTAAATTTGATCAAAGGAAACTTTTTTTAAATTATATGCTTTACCTGAATCACAAAAGAAAAAAACATAATTTATGCTTACCTGATAAATTCCTTTCTTCTGTTGTGTGATCAGTCCACGGGTCATCATTACTTCTGGGATATAACTCCTCCCCAACAGGAAATGCAAGAGGATTCACCCAGCAGAGCTGCATATAGCTCCTCCCCTCTACGTCAGTCCCAGTCATTCGACCAAGAATCAACGAGAAAGGAGTAACCAAGGGTGAAGTGGTGACTGGAGTATAATTTAAAAGATATTTACCTGCCTTAAAAACAGGGCGGGCCGTGGACTGATCACACAACAGAAGAAAGGAATTTATCAGGTAAGCATAAATTATGTTTTCTTCTGTTATGTGTGATCAGTCCACGGGTCATCATTACTTCTGGGATACCAATACCAAAGCAAAAGTACACGGATGACGGGAGGGATAGGCAGGCTCATTATATAGAAGGAACCACTGCCTGAAGAACCTTTCTCCCAAAAATAGCCTCCGAAGAAGCAAAAGTGTCAAATTTGTAAAATTTGGAAAAAGTATGAAGCGAAGACCAAGTTGCAGCCTTGCAAATCTGTTCAACAGAGGCCTCATTCTTAAAGGCCCAAGTGGAAGCCACAGCTCTAGTGGAGTGAGCTGTAATTCTTTCAGGAGGCTGCTGACCAGCAGTCTCATAGGCTAAACGTATTATGCTACGAAGCCAAAAAGAGAGAGAGGTAGCAGAAGCTTTTTGACCTCTCCTCTGTCCAGAATAAACGACAAACAGGGAAGAAGTTTGGCGAAAATCTTTAGTTGCCTGCAAGTAGAACTTGAGGGCACGAACTACATCCAGATTGTGTAGAAGACGTTCCTTCTTTGAAGAAGGATTTGGACACAAGGATGGAACAACAATCTCTTGATTGATATTCCTGTTAGTGACCACCTTAGGTAAGAACCCAGGTTTAGTACGCAGAACTACCTTGTCTGAGTGAAAAATCAGATAAGGAGAATCACAATGTAAGGCTGATAACTCAGAGACTCTTCGAGCCGAGGAAATAGCCATTAAAAACAGAACTTTCCAAGATAACAATTTTATATCAATGGAATGAAGGGGTTCAAATGGAACACCCTGTAAAACGTTAAGAACTAAGTTTAAACTCCATGGCGGAGCAACAGCTTTAAACACAGGCTTGATCCTAGCCAAAGCCTGACAAAAAGCCTGGACGTCTGGATTTTCTGACAGACGCCTGTGTAACAAGATGGACAGAGCTGAAATCTGTCCCTTTAATGAACTAGCTGATAAACCCTTTTCTAACCCTTCTTGTAGAAAAGACAATATCCTAGAGATCCTAACCTTACTCCAGGAGTAAAGTTTGGATTCGCACCAGTATAGGTATTTACGCCATATTTTATGGTAAATCTTTCTGGTAACAGGCTTCCTAGCCTGTATCAGGGTATCAATAACCGACTCAGAAAAACCACGTTTTGATAAAATCAAACGTTCAATTTCCAAGCAGTCAGCTTCAGAGAAGTTAGATTTTGATGTTTGAATGGACCCTGTATCAGAAGGTCCTGTCTTAGAGGTAGAGACCAAGGCGGACAGGATGACATGTCCACTAGATCTGCATACCAAGTCCTGCGTGGCCATGCAGGCGCTATTAGAATCACTGATGCTCTCTCCTGCTTGATTTTGGCAATCAATCGAGGAAGCAGCGGAAAGGGTGGAAACACATAAGCCATCCCGAAGTTCCAAGGTGCTGTCAAAGCATCTATCAGAACCGCTCCCGGATCCCTGGATCTGGACCCGTAGCGAGGAAGTTTGGCGTTCTGGCGAGACGCCATGAGATCTATCTCTGGTTTGCCCCAACGTCGAAGTATTTGGGCAAAGACCTCCGGATGAAGTTCCCACTCCCCCGGATGAAAAGTCTGGCGACTCAAGAAATCCGCCTCCCAGTTCTCCACTCCCGGGATGTGGATTGCTGACAGGTGGCAAGAGTGAGACTCTGCCCAGCGAATTATCTTTGATACTTCCACCATAGCTAGGGAGCTTCTTGTCCCTCCCTGATGGTTGATGTAAGCTACAGTCGTGATGTTGTCCGACTGAAACCTGATGAACCCCCGAGTTGTTAATTGGGGCCAAGCTAGAAGGGCATTGAGAACTGCCCTCAATTCCAGAATGTTTATTGGAAGGAGACTCTCCTCCTGATTCCATAGTCCCTGAGCCTTCAGAGAATTCCAGACAGCGCCCCAACCTAGTAGGCTGGCGTCTGTTGTTACAATTGTCCAGTCTGGCCTGCTGAATGGCATCCCCCTGGACAGGTGTGGCCGATGAAGCCACCATAGAAGAGAATTTCTGGTCTCTTGATTCAGATTCAGAGTAGGGGACAAATCTGAGTAATCCCCATTCCACTGACTTAGCATGCATAATTGCAGAGGTCTGAGGTGTAGGCGTGCAAAAGGTACTATGTCCATTGCCGCTACCATTAAGCCGATCACCTCCATGCATTGAGCTACTGACGGGTGTTGAATGGAATGAAGGACACGGCATGCATTTTGAAGCTTTGTTAACCTGTCCTCTGTCAGGTAAATCTTCATTTCTACAGAATCTATAAGAGTCCCCAAGAATGGAACTCTTGTGAGAGGAAAAAGAGAACTCTTCTTTTCGTTCACTTTCCATCCATGCGACCTTAGAAATGCCAGAACTAACTCTGTATGAGACTTTGCAGTTTGAAAGCTTGAAGCTTGTATTAGAATGTCGTCTAGGTATGGAGCTACCGAAATCCCTCGCGGTCTTAGTACCGCCAGAAGGGCACCCAGAACCTTTGTGAAGATTCTTGGAGCCGTAGCCAATCCGAATGGAAGAGCTACAAACTGGTAGTGCCTGTCTAAGAAGGCAAACCTTAGATACCGGTGATGATCTTTGTGGATCGGTATGTGAAGGTAAGCATCCTTTAAATCCACTGTGGTCATGTACTGACCCTCTTGGATCATGGGTAAGATTGTCCGAATAGTTTCCATTTTGAACGATGGAACTCTTAGGAATTTGTTTAGAATCTTTAAATCTAAGATTGGCCTGAAAGTTCCCTCTTTTTTGGGAACCACAAACAGGTTTGAGTAGAACCCTTGTCCTTGTTCCGACCGCGGAACCGGATGGATCACTCCCATTATTAACAGATCTTGTACGCAGCGTAGAAACGCTTCTTTCTTTATCTGGTTTGTTGACAACCTTGACAGATGAAATCTCCCCCTTGGGGGAGATAATTTGAAGTCTAGAAGGTATCCCTGAGATATGATCTCTAGTGCCCAGGGATCCTGAACATCTCTTGCCCAGGCCTGGGCGAAGAGAGAGAGTCTGCCCCCCACTAGATCCGGTCCCGGATCGGGGGCTCTCGGTTCATGCTGTCTTTGGGGCAGCAGCAGGTTTCCTGGCCTGCTTGCTCTTGTTCCAGGACTGGTTAGGCTTCCAGCCTTGCCTGTAACGAGCAACAGCTCCTTCCTGTTTTGGTGCAGTGGAGGTTGATGCTGCTCCTGTTTTGAAGTTCCGAAAGGGACGAAAATTAGACTGTCTAGCCTTAGCTTTGGCTTTGTCTTGAGGTAGGGCGTGGCCCTTACCTCCTGTAATGTCAGCGATAATCTCTTTCAAACCGGGCCCAAATAAAGACTGCCCCTTGAAAGGTATATTAAGTAATTTGGACTTAGAAGTAACATCAGCTGACCAGGATTTTAGCCACAGCGCCCTACGTGCCTGTATGGCGAATCCTGAGTTCTTAGCCGTAAGTTTGGTTAAATGTACTACGGCCTCCGAAATGAAGGAATTAGCTAGTTTAAGGACTCTAAGCCTGTCCGTAATGTCGTCTAGCGTAGATGAACTAAGGTTCTCTTCAAGCGACTCAATCCAAAATGCTGCCGCAGCCGTAATCGGCGCGATACATGCAAGGGGTTGTAATATAAAACCTTGTTGAACAAACATTTTCTTAAGGTAACCCTCTAATTTTTTATCCATTGGATCTGAGAAAGCACAGCTATCCTCCACCGGGATAGTGGTACGCTTAGCTAAAGTAGAAACTGCTCCCTCCACCTTGGGGACCGTTTGCCATAAGTCCCGAGTGGTGGCGTCTATTGGAAACATCTTTCTAAATATTGGAGGGGGTGAGAACGGCACACCGGGTCTATCCCACTCCTTAGTAACAATTTCAGTTAGTCTCTTAGGTATAGGAAAAACGTCAGTACTCGCCGGTACCGCAAAGTATTTATCCAACCTACACAGTTTCTCTGGTATTGCAACGGTGTTACCATCGTTGAGAGCTGCTAAGACCTCCCCTAGTAATACACGGAGGTTCTCCAATTTAAATTTAAAATTTGAAATATCTGAGTCCAATCTGTTTGGATCAGAACCGTCACCCACAGAATGAAGCTCTCCGTCCTCATGCTCTGCGAGCTGTGACGCAGTATCAGACATGGCCCTAGCATTGTCAGCGCACTCTGTTCTCACCCCAGAGTGATCACGCTTGCCTCTTAGTTCTGGTAATTTAGACAAAACTTCAGTCATAACAGTAGCCATATCTTGTAATGTTATCTGTAATGGCCGCCCAGATGTACTAGGCGCCAAAATATCACGCACCTCCCGGGCGGGAGATGCAGGTACTGCCGCGTGAGGCGAGTTAGTCGGCATAACTCTCCCCTCGCTGTTTGGTGAAATTTGTTCACATTGTACAGATTGACTTTTATTTAAAGTAGCATCAATACAGTTAGTACATAAATTTCTATTGGGCTCCACCTTGGCATTGGAACAAATGACACAGATATCTTCCTCTGAGTCAGACATGTTTAACACACTAGCAAAAAACTTACAACTTGGTTATAATCTTTTTTAGCAAAAAACGTACTGTGCCTCAAAGAGGTACTAACGATTAAATGACAGTTGAAATAATGAACTGAAAAAAAAAAACAGTTATAGCATCAAACTTTAAAACCACAAAACTTTTAGCAAAGGTTTGTTCCCATTAGTAAAATAACAATAATTAAATTTGACATAAAAAATACAAAGCAACGTTTTTATTCACAGTCACTATAAGAATTCTCACAGCTCTGCTGAGAGAATTTACCTCCCTTCAAAGAAGTTTGAAGACCCCTGAGATCTATCAGAGATGAACCGGATCATGCAGGAAATATAAAAGTAACTGACTGGTATTTTTTGATGCGTAGCAAAGAGCGCCAAAAACGGCCCCTCCCTCTCCCACACAGCAGTGAAGAGAAACGAAACTGTCACAATTAAAGCAAAAAAACTGCCAAGTGGAAAATAATGCCCAAATATTTATTCACACAGTACCTCAGCAATGTAAACGATTCTACATTCCAGCAAAAACGTTTAACATGATAAATAGTTATTAAAAAGGATTAGTGACCTTTAACAGAGTAGTTCCGGTGAAATACCATCCCCAGAATACTGAAGTGTATACATACATGTCATTTTAACGGTATGGCAGGATTTTCTCATCAATTCCATTCAGAAAATAAAAACTGCTACATACCTCAATGCAGATTCATCTGCCCGCTGTCCCCTGATCTGAAGCCTTTACCTCCCTCAGATGGCCGAGAACAGCAATATGATCTTAACTACTCCGGTTAAAATCATAGTAAAAAAACTCTGACAGATTCTTCCTCAAACTCTGCCAGAGAAGTAATAACACGCTCCGGTGCTATTTTAAAATAACAAACTTTTGATTGAAGTCATAAAAACTAAGTATAATCACCATAGTCCTCTCACACATCCTATCTAGTCGTTGGGTGCAAGAGAATGACTGGGACTGACGTAGAGGGGAGGAGCTATATGCAGCTCTGCTGGGTGAATCCTCTTGCATTTCCTGTTGGGGAGGAGTTATATCCCAGAAGTAATGATGACCCGTGGACTGATCACACATAACAGAAGAAAATTGGGTTTCATGTCCCTTTAATTATGAGTACCCATGCACTGCTCTGAATCTGCTTATATTTTGTTTAAAATTCTTAGAAATGCTATTAACCCCTTAACCCAATGCAACATATATAAATATATATATATATATCGCTTCCATATGAAGGCAGATGCCAGATTGTTACAGACGGTGACACTGTGTGTGTTACGGTCTGTAACAATCATCTGCCGGCAGGAGCGAAACCAGGATGTGGGTGGGCGGTCCAGCAGTGAAGGGGGAGGGAGTGGGATGGCCCAACCGCCGAAAAATATATGTAAAGGGAATCACCAAAAGGCAAAGCCGTGTATGTCTGCTATTTCTAAACAAAGGGGATCCCAGAGAAGCTTTTACAACCATTTATGTCACGATTGCACATGCAGTATGTAAATAATTTCAGTGAGAACCCAAAGTTTGTGAAAAAGTTAACAATTTCTTTTATATGATCACAGTTGGCGGTGAAATGGTGGCATGAAATATAATAAAAGATACCTTGGGTTTTCTGCTTAAACAATATATACAGTTTTGACAGGTAAATAAAAAAAACAAGGCTCTATTTCTGTTTAAATGGAGTAATAGCAAAAATGCTAAAAATTCTCCAATATTTTAGACAAGTTCTTCTCTGAAAGTCCCGGTAGTGAAGGGGTTAAAACAGATATTTTTCCAAATCAATGCTTAAAGGGTCATGAAACCCAAAATTTTTATTTCATGATTCAGATAGAGAATACAATTTTAAACAACTTTCCAATTTATTTCTATCATTTAATTTGCTTCCTTCTCTTGTTATCATTTGCTGAAAGGTTTATCTAGACAAGCTTAGAGTCAGCAGAGAACCTAGGTTCTAGCTCTTGATTGGTGGCTGCATATATATATATTGATTGTGATTGGCTCACCAATGTGTTCAGTAAGAAACCATTAGTGCATTGCTGCTCCTTCAACAAATTATACTAGGAGAATGAAACAAATTAGATAATAGAAGTAAATTAGAAAGTTGTTTAAAATTGTATTCTCTATCAGAATCATGAAAGAAAAAATGTGGGTTTCATGTCCCTTTAACTGCTTATTCTCACTCACTCTAAAAATAGCCTCTGTTACAGTATCTCAGATTTGTCTTATGATATCAGAACATGTGTCAAGTGCACTGTACATTTAATGTAATAGCAGAAGAAGGGTGACTCACCAGATGTTCCCTACAGAGAGCAGGTAAATACTCCAGATGTACCATTTCATAATAATGTATATACCTGTATATGCTCTCCCGTTTAGCGTTAAGCATAAATAACGTTAGTGTTTGAAGACTGATTGCACTATGTACAGGTCATAATCAGACACTTCATTATTCCTTTTTAAGCAGGATCACAATATCTACTGAGCGATGCTGAATACTTTATAGTACGCACCTGAGATGCAGACAAAAAGCCGATGAATGAGGTCATTACTGCTGTGGAAACGGGATCGGATCTTTTGCCTAGAAGCAATTTTTGCAGCCTGCAGGGCAAGTTGAATCTCCTCCTGATCAAAGTCGTCTGATGAGCAAGAACTGGTCATCAAGCTGCTTACGAGTAAAAAAAAATGAACACTTCAAGATAGGCAGGAGAACTTATTAAATGTTTTATCACAGTAGTGCGGCAAGATCTGAGCTAACAGCTGATATTTAAAGGGACATGAAACCCATTTTCTTTCTTTTGTGATTCGGAGAGAGCATGCAATTTTAAACAACTTTCCAATTTACTTATATTATCTTATTTTGTTTCATTCTATTGGTATTCTTTGTTGAAATGCATACCTAGGTAGGCTCATGAGCTGCTGATTGGTGGCTGCATATATATGTCTCAGGTTATTGGCTTACTGTCTTCCGTTGCTGTTTCTTCAACAAAAGATACCAACAGACTGAAGTAATTTATTTAATAGAAGTAAATTGGAAAGTTGTTTAAAATTGTATTCTGTATCTAAATCATGAAATACATTTTGGGTTTCACGTCCCTTTAATTAGCAAATGTCCCTTTAATTAGCAAGAAGAACAGACAATTCTCTAGAAGCAAAACTGTGAGGACAAAGAAACGGCTTATGTAAGACCTATGACTACTTGCGACAGACCATGAGAGATCACTGGTCCCTACACAACAGCAGACAATATACCGATGAGCTAGAATACAAGGATGCAATTTTATTTTATACTTTATTTCCATAATTTAACAAACTCTGTAAAACCCATAAAGTAAAAATCCTTCAATAGATAAAAGTTTAACTTAAAAAAAAGACAAAAAACAAACATCACCAGATTTACTATTCAATCATATTAGTTTACTTGACCAGCGACTAATTGTCTTCACTTATTAATGATGTTTTATTATTATTATTATATAACACTTAGTGATTAATATAACATTATATTGAACTTTATCTCTAAATGTGACCGCATCTGTATTTCTGTAATTTTATATTGTTTATCTTATTTATCTTTTGTTTATAAAAAACTCAATAAAACATTTGAAAGAAAAAAAAAATCACACAAAGGGACACTAAATTGAAAATGAAACTTTAATTATTTAGATAGAACATGCCATTTTACAAAACTAAAAATATTATACAGAAGTAACCCCACTCCATAAGTCTGTCTCCAGCCTTGTATAGCTTTAGAAGCTCTTTGAAAACAATTCAGGGAGATTTACCATTTTTAAATTTTTCCAACAAATGTGTTGACACCAACAGAATTTTGCTTACATTAACCCCTTCCCACCGTTGGGACGTTCCATGTCTTCATAACCGTGCTGGGCTTTAGAGCCGTTAGGACGGCATGGAACGTCTTACCCATTCTGCTGTCCTGAAGTCATAACAGCTTTCTTACTGGGATCGCAGGCTGCAGAGAGTGCCTCTCCCTGACCGGATTCCATAATTGAAATAACACAATTGCATGTACGATCACGTATATCTATTTTTTTACTTATTTGTTTATATCGGAACTTTGTCCCAATGTAACAAATAAGTAACAACAGGAAGGGGTTAAAAATAAAAAAAATATATAATATTTTGAGCATACTTTGTGAATGTATTATTATTATTTACTCCATCATCAAGCCAATATTACAAAATTATGTAAATAAATATTTTAAATGAATGAATATATTTATTAAAACTTTGTGTCATTAAATATAAACATGTAATATTCTGTACCATTATACACTTGATTTCCTTTTTTTTCAGCTTTATTATTAATTTCACATTTTAAAGAGGCATTGTACTAAAAAAAGTCAAAATATATATAAAAAAAGAAAGAAGCAATTAAAAAAAATAAGTAAATTAGTTTAAAACGGCTTCCTTATTCTTTAAAAAAGAATAAAAATGAAAATCAGATTCATGTTTACTAATAAACCAATTCCTGCAGAACCAAAACAGAAAAATATCAGAAATGATAAGTAAATGACCTCTGGAGTAGGTCTTATGTATAAGTATAGCCACATAAAAACACATTTTGGAGGGGGGCGTGTCCGAACCGCGATCTTACATGGTTGCATTTTCCCTGAGCTCCTACTGATCACTTGAAATCCACCGGTGACAGGAGAGATTCTACAGCACAAAATTATAACCATCTGTCTATGAGGGCAGACTACCTAACAGCACTTGAAATTTAGAGAAATTTGCGTTGTATTTGTGAAGTTTGAGCCCGGCATCGGACGCAGGAGGCCTAGAGTGGCGGCTCATACATAGGCAACGCCATCCCCCTCGAGTAATCGAGGGCACTTGGCCTAATTGGGTACTCACTACTTCAGCCCGAAAAATATGCCGAACCATATTAACTACTTAGCGCTTGAATACAAGAAGATATCATTGAAAATTATTTCATTACTACCCAGCAAAATGGATGCCGCGCAGAAAATAGGCCTGCAAGCTAGTTATGACTGTAGCATGGAAAAACTGGATCTCTGTTTCCAGAACTTGATTGCCAGAGCCCCATGGGATTTTCTCATACATATTTATCAAAAGCAACAACAGCTTCACCATGCAACTATAGCCAACGATGTAGATACTATGCCGGATGTACCAGGGGTTACCAACCATACAATGGCGCCTCCACGCACAATGAGGCTTTTGCCTTCTACTTTGCAAACCACAAACTGCACAACAGAAATCAAGAAGGAGTGCTACTTTTGCTATGTTAATGCTGCTGATATAACGGGCAAGAAGCTGTCCGAATCTGATTTGAGCCCCAGCGTCACTGAAACAGAGCCGACTACAAGCAATGTAGCTCAGGAGTTACCGCCACCAGATGGGATTACAATTGGATTTGCACCCGCGTGGGAGCTCGCGGGGGACTCCCGCGCTGCTCTAAAGAACAAGAAGATCTTTAATCCATCTAGCTTTCATAAACCAAATATCCCTGGGAACGTATCCAACTGGCTGGATCCGCTGATACGGTCCAATCTGAAAAGCTGATAGTGGAAGGTTGGTGGGGAACTTCAACATCACTACCTCGGCACCACTTCCGAGGCTTTGGTGGCCAAAACTGGGACATTGGGACGATGTTCACACTCCCGCAGGTTATGCCTGGAACCAGAAGTTTAGTGTAAGCTTTCTATTAGCACATAAGGCTTATTAGTCACTGAGGGAGAGATATGAAGATACCTCGAGTTGTTTAGCCATGTTTCACCTATAGTTACAAAACGTTTGTTTCTATCTTATAATTATAAGGGTAGACTATGTCAACACTGCTAATAATACTGTTAGTATGACACAGAGATTCCTTTAATGTCTTCTTACTAAAACAGCCTACTTCCAGCGGTTCCCGGCCGGAGCAGAGGAGGGGGTTAAATATATCTTTGCAAAGTTACAGGAACTGTCTCTGACTAAATATGTACACTCTGGTGATATCTATCTTAGGCAAACCACTATCCTTGTTTACACTATACTATGTTTTTTCAACTCACCGTGCCAACATACCCTAAATAGCGCCTTGTAGATTTAATTTTTCTCAATCTTGCTTGGTAGACGCTACTACTTTTATAGTGCCCGTAAATACATTTGTATGTTTTCTGTGGGGTTTAGTGGGGGGCCCCTAGGGAAACATCCTATATCATATAGATAAAATAAGGATCCCTAAAAACACTAGTTTTTAAAAGTGCAGTAGTTTCTATGTGCATGGCAGACACATCTCCCTCATAGCGCTAGAACAACTAATTTCCTTTCCCTAACAAACATCTGAAAGTCCCCAAACACATAGTTATTAACAACACCCACCCAAAACAATAATTATAGAACACCTCAGTGATGGAGCATTGCCGCCCAATCTGTTCTCTTAGACTTAAATTGTTGCATACTACCCTTTCAGAGATGTTATAGAGGTATACCTGAATATTCATAACTATACTAAAACACTGCCCAAACTTTCTCATATTAAGCAGCTTAACGTATTACCCATTAAGGACTGACATGTCTCTTTTTATACACTATGGTTAATTTATATATAGCGCTTAACTGTTTTTGTATTAATGTTTATACTTATCGAATGAGTACCCGGTTAGGGCCTTTGCATCTTCTACCTTTAAACTGGAAAACCCATTCAGCATTGTTATTTTTAGAGATGCCATTTTTCGGTGTATTTTATGTTACTGCTTTATGTTAAACCCCTTAACAATTTTATATACAAATCTAAGATCCAAGAGTGATCTAACACGACATGAAGAGGGGAGAAAATGAAGGGGAAAGACATTTTATTTTCTTGCTCTTGGTGCATTACATACTTTCAGATATGCCCTAAATATTTGTATTGATGATTGTACCATGCAATTTATGTCTGTAAACTTTTTCATATTCAATAAAAATATTTTGGTGGGAAGAAAAAACCTTTTGAAGAAAGTAAAAAACAGAAATTAATTGAAGAAATCTCAATAGTTTTGCTCAGCAATGAGAGATCCCACCTAAAATGGAATGCACAAAAAATGACCACGCCTACCATTAACAACCTTAAAGGGACATTTAACACTGTGCGAATGTTACTGTAGTATCTCATTTATAATTGTCCAAAACTGACCTGAGAGGAAATAACAGTCTCTTAAATCTACAAGATGGCAGCGTCTATTACTTTAAGGATAATAAAACTTTACACACAATTTTTCAATATTTAGGCAACTAATACAATTATTTTTAAATACTTCTGCATATTATACTTTGGCTAATCTTTGATAATCAATTTATCTAACATTTAATATTCAGTTAAAATCAAGCTAAGCTTTTCCTTGAAAAATATGAATTTTCAAAGATTCTTCATATAAAGAACCATAAAAAATGTGACAAATGTGCTTGTTTTTTGATTAGCTATTTCAAACATACTATTTCCTGTTACAATATATGCACCTAGTAGATGTAATTTATGTTACTTTGTACAATTTTGATTAGTGAATTTTGTATTTTTAAAGGACATTAAACATAAACTGAGTGATAATCTACCTTCATATCTGAGAACAAAAGAATCCTTGCTAACCAATCACGAATGAATAAACATATGTGCTTTTCACATTAGGGGAAGCTAGTTCATGCGAGCCATATAGATAACATTGTGCTGACGCAAGTGGACTCTAACAACACAGCACTTATTGACTTAAATGCAAATCAATAGATAAAGTCATGTGATCAGGGGGCCATCAGAAGATGTTTAGAAACAAGGTAATCACAGAGGTAAAAAGTGTATTAATATAACCCTTGTTTTCTGTGCAAAACTGGGGAATGGATAATAACAACATTTATGCTTACCTTCTTTCTTTCCAAGCATGGAGAGTCCACAAATGTATTCTAATTACTAGTGGAAATTCAACTACTGGCCAGAAGGAGGAGGCAAAGAGCACCCCAGCAGAGCTGTTAAGTGTCACTTCCATTACCCATAATCCCCAGTCATTCGGCTGAAGGAAAATGGAAAAAGAAGATAATACAAAGAAATAGAGGTGCCTGATGTTTATACCAACATTTTTAGCCGTCATAATAAATAAAAGGCTGGGTCGTAGACTCTCCATGTCCGGAAATAAAGAAATTTATCAGGTAAGCGTAAATTTTGTTTTCTTACCTATGGCATGGAGAGTCCACAAATTAATTCTAATTACTAGTGGGAACCATCAATACCCAAGCTAGAGGACACAGAATGAAAGGGAGGGAGAACAAGATGGCAGACCTAAACATAAGGCACCACTGCTTAAGAACCTTTCTCCCAAAGAAAGCCTTAGACGAGGCAAAAGTATTAAATTTATAGAATTAGGAAAAAAGTATGCAAAGAGGACGAAGTGGCCGCCTTGCAGATTTGCTCCACATATGCTTCATTTTTGAAAGCCCAAGAAGAAGAAACAGCCCTAGTGGAATGAGCCGTAATTCTCTCAGGAGGCTGATGACCAGCTATCTCATATGCTAATCGGATAACACTTTTCAACCAGAGAGAAAGAGTAGTAGAAGTGGCCTTCTGACCCTTACACTTACCATCGAAAACAACAAACAGGGTAGAAGACTGACGAAAATCCTTAGTTGCTTGCAGATAGAATTTTA